>NC_064643.1:405465357-405768388 GCF_023864345.2 Schistocerca serialis cubense
GGCCGGCATAAATAAAGATAATTCCTGCTAGATCCCGGCAACACCGGAAGACCGCTCCGAGATGGTAATCGCGACGCGGCGGTAGCGGCGGCGCACACGTGTGGAGCACACACACGGTCGCATATGGGAAGGGAAACGCACGTGAGTCATGCGAGCTGTCCGTTACAACAAAGGCGGGCGCACAGCTCAGCGATGCACGCCCAACAGTAGAAGTGCTTCTACCAGGCGTTGCTGCAATGTTCAGGGGAGACTCCGGCGCTATGCGTCATTAGCTGTGGGCTGGAAATCGTTTGACTTGTAGTGACTAGAAGACTGACATAATAGGTCGAGTAGCACACGCAAATTAATATAAAGAGGCATCTACTGGACGACGCACCGTACTGGTTAATGTCAGTTTCACAAGAAGAACGGCATTAATAAATCAAAGGCAACGCTTGCAACCAGCAGACTGTAAATGAAAAAGTCAGCATACAGCTACACTTTTTTTTCTTTTTTCGTGCCATCCATTCTGATCTGCTAACGGTGGTGTACAACTTTGTAGTTCTGGTCTCTCATTCCAGTTTCAGAATATAAGTGCATTCGACCTTTTTTGAAACAAATTTCATTATTGAAGGAATATTAAACAGTTTATCTGTATATATATAGCCATAATATTTCTATTATAATATCCCTATTATAGCAGTTAGGTGTTGATTATTATTGTTTCTATCACGGTTTCTAATTTTTGATTTTATGTATTTTGAAGCCTATTTTTTTAACTAAGCAATCATGATTTACTAAAACACAATTTCAAGCTTTGTTCGTCTCAGGTAACAAATATTTGCCAAGTTAAAGACACGAATGTTTGGGGGGAGCAATTACCTGATTCGGATTCTAACTATGGCAGTTACTTTATGTTTATTTGAGTCTGACCCGACAACAGTCTTAGGTCAGGAGCTTAGCTGTCAGTGATACAAGAACTAAAGCGTCGGACGTTTCCCGGGAGACGTATCGAGGTCTCAGGGTATCTGAAGATAGGAGCTGACGGCCTATGTTTCTCTAATCCGTTATAGTGAGCTGCAGAGGAGGTTCACAAGGCATCCTCCATCTCATGGTCTGAGCCTACTAGGCTCCTTCAAATACTAAGGGACTTTCCGGTGACGTCAAGTATTCTTTAAATAATACTATGTTATAAATGTGAGTTTGGAGCCGAGCGACCGCTACGGTCGCAGGTTCGAATCCTGCCTCGGGCATGGATGTGTGTGATGTCCTTCGGTTAGTTAGGTTTAATTAGTTCTAAGTTCTAGGCGTCTGATGACCTCAGAAGTTAAGTCGCATAGTGCTCAGAGCCATTTTTTTTATAAATATGAGACTTTGTACAAGGGAGCAACAATTACCAAAACAGTGCTACTGCCGGAGGGAAGAGGGTGTCCGCCGCATTTAAGCCAAAAAGTCATTCTGCAACCAACGGTTGATTGTCTGAACTGTCGGATTGTTCACAGGATATTAGAAGTTGCTTGGAGATCGCGAAATGTGGGAATCAGCCAGGAGTCCTCTTGGCTGACCCGCATCTCGTGGTCGTGCGGTAGCGTTCTCGCTTCCCACGCCCGGGTTCCCGGGTTCGATTCCCGGCGGGGTCAGGGATTTTCTCTGCCTCGTGATGGCTGGGTGTTGTGTGATGTCCTTAGGTTAGTTAGGTTTAAGTAGTTCTAAGTTCTAGGGGACTGATGACCATAGATGTTAAGTCCCATAGTGCTCAGAGCCATCCTCTTGGCTGTAAGAGTCGAGTCTGAGACGAACACGATGTTTACAGGTGTTTCATATTCCTGAAGCTGAAAACGAGTGACGAAATGAAGTTGCAAGTATGGAAAGTTTGCAAGCGTTCACAAATGCGTTTCCCCTGTACGGCATTTTCAGATTTTTCTAGTCGTGTTTTCGAGCGCGCGCACGTGAGAAATGGTAATAGATCTTGGAGCTATTAGCTAGCTGGTGATGGTGTTGATGAAAGTGAGGGACTGGGCGAGATTTAACGAAAGTAAATATTCTGTACTTGTTCTCACGGAAATTTAGGTGCGGCACTTGACCTACGCTGCTTTGGACTAGTATATATCTGAGGAAATTTCTGCGGACGTTCCAAACGAAACCGCTGGTCTTGACTTGATTGTTAACGGCGTACATTTCCTAGTCTAGAGGTCGCTTTTCACTGGAATTCCATTCCTGCAGGGTGTTCACCATTCTTCTTGGAAGTCAGCGACCCTTGTTGCAATTGGATTACAAGCGTAGCAGTACCGAGAAATGATCCCGGTCCGCCGACAAACGTTTCCTGCTGTCAATGTTCCAATACGTTGCATAATTTGACTTGGGCGCCGCATATCAGCCGCGGACGTACGTGATCTTCTCGAGACACGGTGTCACACAAGGCGAAATCGAGAAAGGACCGTTTGAATTTGTGAACGTTAAGACTGGCAACCTCTGCTGTATTTTTAATCGGTATTTTTTGTGCCCCACCCACTATCCACCCTCTGCTTTAAAATTTAAAAGACGTTTAAGGCACACGCGTATCGAACATACCCAGTCTGACGCTTGATGAATACGAGGATGAATTACACCTCTCTTTCAGTTTACTTTATCTTAAAAGTATCGTAATTAATTAGCGCTATATGTCTATTTGAACTGTAAAATTAAAGTAGTCGGTTTCATTTATGAATATGAGTTCTAACAGAAAATTGACGGGAACACAAAATAGATAGCAATTCGTTAGTCATTTTAACAGCTGCATTTAGAAAACTGTTCAGACGGAAGCTTGCATTTTTATGATAGATATCCTATTTAATGGTTAGCACTATCCCTGTCAGTTTCTTTCCAACTCGACTGGTATCTTCTCCGGTGTCCAGTTTTTAATTGACTTCTGTTTCGTTTTTTATCCATACTAGTACAATACAATCTGCAGATAGCAGATAATTAAAATCAGATAATGTGATGCGAAATGTTATCTCCCGTCGTTATTAAAACTATTCAATAATCCCTCTAATAGAAAATCAACCTCTAAAGTATAATTACATGCGAGTTCGACCTGCATCCCTCACGTAATTATTAAACTGTTATGGCGGTGATATAACTCATTTTCCATTTATTGCGATTTGAATTTCGAGTACTATTACTCATTTTCAAGTAGAAGCCTCATACACTAGCGAGACCGCAAGAGTGAAAGAAACAGGTTAATGTCGTAGTTCTATTGCTTTCGTGAGTATTAGTGTACCTTATGACTTGGTCACCGCTCGTACTCGCTTGATGTTTGGACTAGTAGCTTTATTGATGCCTGACGACAAGTATTAGTAGTGGAAATTTCAATCTTAATGAACGAGAAAAACATCAGTTGCCACCCGTAAGTAGAACAACCAGGTTTCATTATCATCTAATTAAAATGTATAGCGTCCTAGTAGCCTACTAGGACAAATAAGACAAAAAAGTTGTGCTATTTAAAGGGATTTTATGCGAGACCAGTGTAGGTTACTTTGGCAGCGGGCAAGAGTGCCGAGGGTGAGAGATGCAGAAGGCGAGCATACAGACAGTATGGTGGTGGTGGTGGTGCAGCCCTCGCTGGAGTGGATAGCGAACCGGGCACAGCAGGCTGTACGGTGGCGCCGCGCCTGTACACATCCACACCCTCGCCCCCGCCCCCTCCCTCCACCACCCCGTCACGGCCGGTGAACAGACAGATCGCACAAACAAGCGGCGGCCGGCGGAGCCAGCCAGCGTTACGAGTGGCGCGACAAGATACGCCAGCCGCGCTGACGACGATATCGACGCGCCCGCTGCGGCTGCGGCCGGCTGCGTTGCTGCCTTATCTGTCGGGCGCACGCTCGCCCCGTGGTCCGCGCCGGCCGGCCGGCCAGAGCCGCTGTTTTTGCCTGCCGGAGACTTGGCTGCGCGTGTGCCCTCCACAACAGGGACTCGAGCCATACGGTGCCCACACAGCTCGGGCAACGCTCCACCGAAGGCACACAGTCACTTTCGGCTGCATTTATCACGAATGACCGGAACGGCGAAGGCGATGCATCAGCTCCGCCCCCGATACGAAAGAACTATGAAAAATGTGTTACTTGGTGACGACAAAAGCATCTTCCACCACCTAACGGCCAGATATAAACTCATTGTAACTAAAACGAATAACTCTTCAGTATACAAACAATGTATTACACTGAAATAAACACAAGTGACCACATCGTGTCAGTGAATGCCTACACAAATCGAAAAGTAACAAACATTTTGCTAACAAGTAACGCAGTTTACGAGGTTCTGAGACATAAGCAGCTCCAGTACAAGATCACTGTGATACCGACACGATATCGGCCGGGGAGCTGGAATACAAGAAAGCCGGAAGAATCAATAAGTGAATCATGAAGTCGACATAAAAGACGCCTAGCTATGGCATAGCTCTTTGCAACGCTGGAGGATGACTGTGTATGGTTCTCTAATACCCTGTCTGACAGTTCCGTCCGAGTCAGCTCAACTTTACGTCCACAAATACCAGAACACTCCCTGTCATGATTGGGCTTCAACATACAGCGCTGCGGACTATTAATCCAAGAAAGAAAATAAAGACGCTTGGCAAATGATTGTTACAGCCTATAACTGAAGAACAGCCCTGCAGATTAACATTAAAGTGAGTAATAATTTTTAATATCATTTTAATAGCACAACTATATACCATATTTTTAAATGCTTTTATTTTTAGAAGTAAGTAGATGCCATTTTTAATAATAACGTGGAGATGTAGCTAATACCGAGGGTTACTGATATGTTATATTTGAAGGAAACTAATAATTTTATTGCTTGAAAAATACAAACGGTAAAGCCATCATCAACCCGAAGGGTAGTTTAAACACCATGGCACTTTACTTGGAAAGGCTCTATGAGAGGTGGTAGTCTTTTGCCCTCCTTAGCGATCTTTGACCCGTCGTATCCAGCCAGTTGTAGAGTGACATAGACATCAACGTGAATTGCGAAGTTCTTTGCATTTTCCACATTAAGAAATCATCGCCAGAGGTGAAGAAAGTGATAAGTAATAAACAAAAACTCAAGGAATGATTGGGGATTTAACTTCAGTCCTCTACATCTGTAGTCTGTTACTTAACCACTAATCTATCGAATATGTTATTACACGAATTTGAATACTAATACCGACAGAGTAATGTACTTCTTATTTATCACCAGCTATCAGATCACACTGTCGTCAGCGAATTACTAAATAAATGCTACTTTTTAAACCCAAAACCTCTTGTGTTGTGTCTTACGAAGCGAGCTCAAAAGAAAATACTAGCAATCTTGCTGCAATAAAGGGACTGTAGAAAAGATTCGGTGGAGAATGGTTGTTTCTCGAATGAATTTTTCACTAAGTAGCAGGGTGTACGTTGCAATAAAATTCCCATGAGGAGCTGTGGCCACGTTCCATTCCTAGTGCGGCACAGAGTTTGAATGCGACACGATGTTCCAGTGGAGCATTCGTAATACTGACGAATTCTGATTTCTGGCATAAATACATGACTTATTATAAATTGCTTGTCTTTCATTTCAGTATACAGTCACCATAATAATGTAGCATTTCATTTAATGAGCAATTACTCTATACAGTCTCGCTTTAGACCCAACACACATCAGCTAGAGACGAACAACGGAAACCCACTTCCTCCAGATGTTCTGGAGACTGTGAGGAGGAACGCATATCTCTATATTTGATTCCTTTTTAACCTGACACATGATGTAGTTATAAAGCAGCGGAGCGGTATTTTTCAGAATTCTTCTTTTATACTTATGGGGAATGCTCCAGCGAAATCATTTTTTAATGTTTTTTTTTTAATTTTTATGATAACATCTAACATACTATGGAAAGGCGGTGGATAAGAGTCGAACGCAGTTCCCCCGTTTCTGTCATGACACGTCTAGTATAGCTTTATTTCCTTGGTATTAATATTCATATGGAGAACACAGAGCCCGTTGTCCATTTTCAAATAACTGAGTAGCTTCGTAAAAAGGAACAACGCAACTACGCGTTTTTTACTCTCATCGGTGGCTACAAACGTGGCAAAATCTTTGTGAATCTGAGGAAAGAATTGTCACATCACGCTTCGATCTCGACACAACACTTCAGTTTTCCTGGCACCTGCTAGGTAAGTTGGTCGCACCATAAGAAATCAACGATTTTCAGTAGTACATCGTGTCCTGCAAAGAACAATAAAATTCATAAGACGCAAATGAATTGGCTGCGAGCGGGCATTGATTGAAAGCAATGAGAAAGCTAGAAACTCGTGCCCGGGTTTCCTGCTTAGTAGGCAGATGCTCTCACCACTAAACCATCCGAACGCAGTGATCATTGTAACCACACGCACTACCCTAGCACGCCTCCCGTCAGACCCAAATTCTCAAGTTACCCACACGCCACTAATGTAGTGCCACTTGCCCATTACTCTCATTATTCGCGGCATTGCGCTGATACCCGTAAGAGTTCGAGCCTGTTGTGTATCTGTACTGAAGAGATCATTGGCTGTCTCGCCTTAATTACACGTATGTCTGAAAGAACAGACACCACTCATGTATAAAATTCATATTATATGGACACGCCAACATCTGCGTTATTCCTATCTTCCAGCGACGACATTCGACATTACATTTCTTTAGTAACGTGTGATTCATCGGAAGTTAAACCTTTCAGGGTAAAGATCAAATTTGTGTGAAATCTTATGGGACTTAACTGCTAAGGTCATCAGTCCCTAACCTTAGAGACTACTTACCTAAATTATCCTAAGGACAAACACACACACCCATTCCCGAGGGAGGACTCGAACCTACGCCGGGACCAGCCGCACAGTCCATCATTGCAGTGCCTTAGAGCGCTCGGCTAATCCCGCGCGGCTAAGGTATTAAAGTAATTTGTGACTCGAATAACGAATATTAAAGTAAGATAACAAGTACATAACTCAATACAAACAGCAAATAGTGAGGGAATTAGATTAGGAAAAAGTAGTTTATGAGTTTAGCTGTTTGGTCAGCAAAAATTGGACGAAGCAGAGAGGATTGGCTGTACAACAGCAAAGCTAACAATTAAAAAGTTGAGGACATAAAATGCATACTGACAATAGCAAGAATAACTTTTCTCAAAAAAGAACTACGTTTATTAAATCGAATATAAATTTAAATAATAGGAAGTCATTTTCGAAATTATATGTATGGAGTGTAGTCTTGTACGAAAATGAAATGTAAACTATAAGCAGATCATACAATAAGAGAATAAAAGCTTTTGAAATATCGGGCTACTCAAGAATACTGAAGATTATATGGGTACATCGAATAACCAATGAAGAGTCAGTGAATCGAATTGGAGGAAGAAGAAATTTGTGATTCAGTTTTACCTAAGGAAGGTGTCGGTTGGAAGGACACATACTAAGACTTCGAGAAATCGTCACTTTGGTAATGTAAGGAAGAGTGGGGGTGAAAATTGTACAGGGAGACAATTAAGCAGGTTAAAATGCGTGTACACTTCAGTAGTTAGGCCGAGATGGAGAGACTTGCAAAGGATATAGTAGCATGGAGAGCTGCATCAAACCTGTCTTCGGACTGAAAACGACAACAACAACAGTCCAGAGTGAGAAATTGAAATAAAAAACAAAGAAAGATGAGTACGTATTAAGTAAGGTGTAATGTTTCCCACCGCTGTTTCACTTACATACTGAAGAATTGAATAAAGGAGTGGGGTAGCAGAAAATCTGGGATATGAATAAAGCTAGGAAGGAAACATGGCCATTTCTAAGAACAGCAGATGTCATACCCGTTCTGACAGAAAATGATTACAACATAGAACTGTTGAATCGACAGGGGTAGATAGCTAGAACAAAATCAAGAACGAAGGGATCAAGAGGAGAATATCGGAGAACAGTGACTTAATAAGCATCCGAATTAGAGGCAATACAAGATTGAAAGACGTCTGCCATCTGCGAAGCAGAATTCCATAAGATATTATTTGAAACAGACTGCTTGCGAAGAAAGCTTTTCACAGATATAGAGCTGTTATAGCTATCAAGTTTTCACATGTCATTGAAGGAGATACCTCGGAAACTGATCGTGAGGAGCACTGAATTTTATGGAATTGTATCTTAGGTTAGAGAAAAAAGTGGTTAAGCCTTTACATGCAATGTTTCCAGCAGCTTATTAAACGTTAAGTATGGAAAGTAGAGATACTGAGGAAGTGAGTCTGAGGAAAATCCTTAACAGATAAAGGAACAGGTTAGCAGGACGAATAACTGGGGGATCAGAAAATAGTTGACTCGGGACTGAAGAAGCGACGAAAGAGAGAATTGTAAGTACAAGGAAAGATATACATCTACATCTACATTCATACTCCGCAAGCCACCAAACGGTGTGTGGCGGAGGGCGCCTTAAGTGCCACTGTCATTACCTCCCTTTCCTGTTCCTGTCGCGTATGGTTCGCGGGAAGAAAGACTGCCCGAAAGCCTCCGTGCGCGGTCGAATCTCTCTAATTTTACATTCGTGATCTCCTCGGGAGGTATAAGCAGGGGGAAGCAATATATTCGATACCTCATCCAGAAAAGCACCCTCTCGAAACCTGGACAGGAAGCTACATCGCGATGCAGAGCGCCTTTCCTGCAGAGTCTGCCACTTGAGTTTGCTAAACATCTCCGTAACGCTATCACGCTTACCAAATAACCCTGTGACGAAACGCTCCGCTCTTCTTTGGATCTTCTCTATCTCCTCCGTCAACCCGATCTGGTACGGATCCCACACTGATGAGCAATACTCAAGTATAGGTCAAACGAGTGTTTTGTAAGAGACCTCCTTTGTTGATGGACTACATGTTCTAAGGACTCTCCCAATGAATCTCAACCTGGCACCCGCCTTACCAACAATTAATTTTATATGATCATTCCACTTCAAATCGTTCCGTACGCATACTCCCAGATATTTTACAGAAGTAACTGCTACCAGTGTTTGTTCCGCTTTCATATAACCATACAATAAAGGATCCTTCTTTCTATGTATTCGCAATACATTACATTTGTCCATGTTAAGGGTTAGTTACCACTCCCTGCACCAAGTGCCTATCCGCTGCAGATCTGCATTTCGCTGCAATTTTCTAATGCTGCAACTTCTATGTATACTACAGCATCATCCGCGAAAAGCCGCATGGAACTTCCGACACTATCTACTAGGTCATTTATATATATCGTGAAAAGTAATGGTCCCATAACACTCCCCTGTGGCACGCCAGAGGCTAATTTAATGTCTGTAGACGTATCTCCATTGAGAACAACATGCTGTGTTCTGTTTGCTAAAAACTCTTCAATGCAGCCATACAGCTGGTCTGATATTCTGTAGGCCCTTAATTTGTTTATCAGGCGACTTAGCGGAACTGTATCGAACGCCTTCCGGAAGTCAACGTATTGTCTACGATTTTGGATGTAGCACACATACCAAGGAAAAAATTATCACAATATAGAAAGACATGAACGATGTCACCAAATTAATTGAAAGATGGAAAGAAGAAATAGCCCACTTCTGACACAATAACCAATATCTCAAAGTTTCTTTCCTTTGCGTATTCAATGTTGTTGGGATAAAATACCCAGGAGAAAGTTTCCACTAGACCGCAGCATCACAATGCTCTTCCAAATGAAATTTACACTGCTTTTATCTGGAGATGGAGGGAGATTTTAGCTAGTGAAGGCCGATGTACTGACTTCGTTACGATACTGTAATTTCACCCCTATTTCTGCAACATCCATCACGAAAAACAGAACGGAATTGATCGAAGGCAGGGAGCAGAGGCTGCACACGAGAGCATGGGCATGCGGTTCAGTGAGCTGGTGCAATGCGCCTGCTGCCGTGTTTGATGGCACCACTAAAATTCATAAGAGTGGAGGATGAATATTCACGTGCGCAGCAAAACTACTGTGAGGGAGCGGTCTGGACTACAGCAACAGTGTAATGAGAGTGCCATATATTCCGCTCTGGCACTGAGCCATCAAGGGCTGTCTAAGAGGACGCAGGTAGTAGGCCCGTCTGTGAATGGTCGTTGTTGTATAGTAGCGGTGGAAGAGAGGAGAAACTGACAGGTCCCTTACTGCATATATACCATGAGCGCAGTGTTGCTACCCACTGTTTTCCTTGCAGGTAGGTTGCAATCTGTTGCTACGATCTACTCAGCATTTAGTTTTTACTGCTATAGTCCTATTGTGCCGCTATTGCTCTGATCGACATTTTCGATGTAAATATCGTAACTTCGCAATTACATCAATGGAAACCTTCCAGCAAGGAATACTAATGAAATTTATTGACAAATCGAAACTGTATGTTGAACCAGTACCTTACCTTACCTTACCTTACCTTACCTTTCCCTGCCGGCTGAGAAGCTATTCAGGTACAACTCACTACCCGTCCTTACACTTTCTATTCTGACAGTATCTCTTATTTTCCGTATTTGAGAAAGGCTCCTGGAAGCAATGGCATACTTGTAGCCTACGGTTAGTTACCATAATGAATTCTTACCTGTGAAGCGGTTTTGAATCTTCTCGGCGGATTAAAGTTGTATGTCGGGTAAGGGCTCGTAATCATGTCGTCCGCGGGCAGTATTTTTACCGATCGAGAAATCCGGACACAATTTACGACTCACCTGCAACTTCAGGACTAAGAGTACCTCTCTCCTATGTTCCAGGAAGTTCCAAATCAGCGCACATTCCAATATGGAATCATCTCTAGGCTTTGTTAGGTCATTGCTCCGAAATATTCCTCCTTTCCAGGACGTGCCTGCTTAGCTGAAGGGCCGAGTTTCCCATTAATCCTCCTGAATTGGTTGCGACTGTAACCTACAGGGCGAATTTTAATAGCCACAGACAGTCAGTCTTTGTAATATCCATTGCAGAAAAAGTTCTTAATGTTCTACCGGAGGGCATCATGTACAGGGCTGTTGTAATCTGGAGCAGAAAATGGACAGTGAGAGTGCCTCCATTTCTGTTTCTGCTTCTGCTTCTGTATTCGTATTGGTTGGTTGGCCTGAACGTTAAACATTAGGTTCGTTCGAATAACGATCACAACTAGTCATGATGAGGCGAACGCGTTCGGTCGAGACATTTTTCTAGTTCTAGTGGGGCATGACTGGCCGAAAGCCGTTCGAGTGCGGGCCAATGGAACCTGTCTCGATTGGTCGCAGGATTTTCTTCTGGTGATTCCCAAGCATTTTATAATCTTGCTTCAAAGAAATAAACCGTCACATGCGCAATGTTTTTAGTGTTCTGCCTCGTACCGTTTCGCTGAACGGAAAAAAATACTAGGTCGCTGATACCCTTTTAAAGGGACGGTAGATTTCAAACTCGCGAAAATTAAATACAAGCAAGTGTAATTTCATAACAGATTTTTCGGCAAAATATCTTGTTTATATGAATCCTTCGTGTATGGAAAGCAAAAGGAACTGAGAACCCCGTGTCAGACTTACTTTCAAGATGAATAATTTTTCCGTCTTCCATACAAGGGTCTGACAACAAGATCCAATAATTGTGGGTCACATAGTACACTCGTTGCTACACATGACGGGGAGACGGCATGAATAGCAGTACGCATGCAATACTGTTACACATGTATTGGTGAAATTAAGCTGCCAGATTAATAACAACAGCTCAAAATGCTTGACTGTGTAAGTGCACCATTTAAAGCTCAGTTGTAAAGCAACAGAAGTCCACACAAAATGAAATATTAGCTAAATGTTTTGCTCAGAATTATAGTTATATTGCCACCGGCTTACCTGCTGTCAAAGGCCTGCCAGAGCAATGATTAACTTTTGAAATACATGCAGATGACAAAGTAATTGAACTGCACACTGAGGTATAATCCTGACAACTTAAATTGATATTATGTTAAATGTTTGTGGCTTTATAAATACAAATAGCTTTCCCATATGGAATTAACATTCACATTCGTTAATATACTTAATGTAAATACCGCTAGCCATACTTTTGTACAATGAATACATTGCAGCCACGCCTTACGAATTTTACCAGGATAATTTTTCTTGAAATTACTTAATTTCCAGCATTTGTAATGTCTGGACATTTAATATGTTGTAGTTTATCAACAGTGACAATAAATAGCAGATAATTAGTACCAATCAGCATCAAAAATATATGTTACCAAGATCAATTAGACAATCTTATTAAATTTTTCAGAAAATGCATACAGTCAAAACATGCAAAAAAAGTAATATGATACTAAAGTAGTAAGCGTCATGAATAATTTAGAACTTCTTCAGTTAACAGAACAACGCAATGAGAGCAAAGATCTCAACTAACGTTACAATGACCAAAGAACGAAACACGAATATACGTTTGAGTAATGCAAAGGTGTCACGACGATCACGAAGCTGCGCACGCGCAGTAGAAAGGGTTTGAAAACCGTCATGATCGGTCATGAAACCTCTACTCGAACAAACCCAATTTCGTGGAGTGGTCTGGAGCTCGCCAGAGTGATTTGGTATTACACTGTCAACTAGAATAAAGTCTAAGTGACGCTATACTCGAAGATAAAGGCACAACATTAATAGAGATACTAGATTTATTTCTGGAAATGTTTATAGGGGAAATTACAGCTTAAGCACTGTCAATTCAGAAAGAACATTACGTTACCAAATGGGATCATGATTTTATCTTTTAGATTTAATTAAAGGACTGATAAATATAACCCTTCTTCTATTGCTATATGCATTAATGAAAGTATTTTGTAATGAATAATTACACTGTCTTAGAAACCAGGAATGCCGTGGGAAATACTGCAAACTAATGACTACTGTTGATTATGATGAACCGTAGGTAATTATTTAGACCCAACTAACAAGAGTCTGATTTTTCAGATGTGTTTGAAGTAAACGGAGCCCACAAACAGTTCCAGTACTTGTTAGTTATTCACGTTGACGCATTTCCGAAGAAATCGTCAGATATTTATGGGAAGATAATAATAATGTTGTGGTGTGGGGAGTATTCTGCGAGTATTTCGAGCAAAATAAAGGAGCTGTAAATGCGAGAAAAAAGTAATTTATAGGAAGGGTTGGGGGTACTAGGTCTTCTAATTGAATGAAAGTACATGTCGATCCTTAATTGTCGAAGTACTATGTTTCGGAGCGAAAGGAAAGAACCGGAGTTGTGAGCAGCTGGTACGCACTCGTTGACGATATGATCAGCTTCCGAACTGTGTTTGTCTCGTCCGAGAGAATGACAGGGAAAACTCTCCAACGCGTGTTTTTCTTGTGATTTTGCCGCTGCAGCTGTAGCTGGCGCCCCGAGATTGATGTTACTCGGTGACGTCACGGGGCCTCGATAAGGGAGCGTGACGGGCTCGGAGCAACAGGGAAGGGCGGCGCGCGGCCGCGCTATCGCCTCTGTGTATTCGCGTGTGCACATGCCGCCGCGCGCCGCCCGCCGCCTGCTACGGTGCGCAGGCGGGCCCGCCTCCGCCGCTAGATATCGCTGCCCGCTGCCGGCCTAACGTCCGTCATTTATTTAATCGTCAGTGGTCATCGACTGACCCGGCGTTCTACGCCTCCTCCACCGCGGAGTGGTTTTCGCGCTGGCAGACAGGTTTCAGAGCGAGGGAGTGTGGGAGGCGCTGCTGTACGTGCGGCAGATAGTCGCAGACAGTCACCCCGCAGGAAAAAAGGCAATGGCGGAACACAGATAGTGGCAGACGTACACACAACGCTGTCCGGACTGTCTGGGTCTGAACTCGCCGGACAGCCGCAGTCTCCACGAATGAAAGTACATTTCGGTGGTTGACCTTCACACTGCTCCATTGACATCGATGCACCGGTGTCAAACGGATGGCAGAGAATTCCAGATATTAGGGTTTCTTCCCGATTTATTGGCGTATGAAGAACAGAAAGAATTAGTATGCAAATGCCTTTGTGCACGCTATAACTAATTATGTATTCGCGTTACATGTGGAATCGGTATTTACGGGGCTTAACTGGTCTCTTACTTTTCTTTGAGCTCCATGGTTTTATAAAACACATTTTTACATACAAGCACAACAAAGCTGCTAAAAATCATTATTGTTCTGTAGCTAATGTCGACGGCGTGTCATCGTCTGGCTGACTTGAATTTTTTTAAATTTTGAAGTCTGTCATGAATAGTTGCAGAATGATAATCGTTTTAGTAACTTTATGATCGTTATACATAAAAGGGTTCTCTCTTATATTGGTTCTTGAAAATTTGGAAGTAGTATACCGCGGAACAGTTAGCGTCTATCTTCAGGCGTCTGCCCGCACGGGTTTTGCAGCTCTACCGCACCATCCACTGTAACTACATCTGTTCATCGTTCTTTCGAACGGCGATTGCAGATGCACCTTTCAGTTCATGGTCAATACTTTGAACACATACCTAAATAAAGGCCAAAGTTGTTTTTTTGGTTGGTTGATTGATTGGTTGATTTGGGGAGGGGTGAGGGACGGGACCAAACAGCGTGGTCATCGGTCCCATCGTATTAGTGAAGGATGGGAAAGGAAGTCGGTCGTGCTCTTTCAAAGGAACCATCCCGCCATTTGCCTGAAGCAGTTTAGGGAAATCACGGAAAATCTAAATCAGGATGGCCGGACGCGGGTTTGAATCCTCGTCCTCTCAATGCGATTCCAGTGTGCTAACCACTGTGCCACGTTGGTCGGGATTTTTTTAAAGACAAAATTTATGTTACATGTTTTGGGTTGTCACCAAATCATTGTTAGTAAACTGTTTATTTCATTTACGTGTGTACGGCATTGCGTGTTTTGCAAGTAGCTGCCGTTATGCGCTTACGTGCAGCATGAAACGGCGTTTCGTTAAGAAGATTGTTTCTTTTTCGGTATACAGGTGGTCGCCAAAGCATTTTTAATATAAGTTTAGTCCCACGAATGTATCCCATATGATATAATGTAGAGCGTGTAGTTAGAAACAGTTGTACGACAGCATGTATTTTTCCTCTAAGAAGCACTTAGCCACGTACAGGAATATCTTCCTTCTAACATTTAGCTACTTCATACAGTAGTTGCCTTTTGCAGTGCATAAGACGTCTTCATTTTTGAATAATGAACAGTTGTTTTCCTCTTTCAGCTCACGTAAACCTGGGAGGATACGCAGATGTGATATAGTTTTCCTAAGAATTTGTGATACGCTAGACTCTAACCTATGTCGTGTTTCCATATACAACATTCGTAGATGAATTTGCATCTACGTCGAAAGTTGGTTCAAGGGGAGATAAAGCTTTATTCTCGTCGAGCACGCCTATGTTACACTATACAACCATGCAGCCTTGTCCGAGATGCCTGCTTAGCAGTGTTTGTCCCGTTGATGCCGTTTCCAGCCACCATGCTCTCAAATTTTAGGACATTTCTCGATTTTTATACCACAGGTTTCAACGTCAACATTAACAAACGCTTTATCAATGTAATTGTCTTCTGAAGAGATATCGAATGCAGTTATAAAAAGTATACGGTTACATTAAAGAAACGTGCTTAGTTCAACATCTCAGTCGATACCAGTGCTAAAACATTAACCAAACAAAAACAGACATGCCCCTCGATGCTCTAACATTTGCCGAAAACCGCGTTTCGATATGTGTAACCGTTCACGAAATAAAATGGGTGTTACTTCTTACGTGCCTCACCCTGTACATGTCGAGCAATTACAGCGACCATGAGTACTCTGCGAAGCTCAGTGTATTGGGTAGCCAATGAATAGCATGTGTGTGACCCACCATAGAATACTGCTCAGTTGTGCGTGGGATCCATATCATATTGGATTACCTTGGGATATCAAACGTATGCAAAGAAGGCAACGCTAATGGACACAGGTTTGTTTGACCCATGGCAGAGTGTCGCTGAAAGAGCTGAACTGGTGGGCGCTTTTCAGTACACACTATCTGATCAAAAGTTTCCGGATACCTGTTACTGGACATTAATGCGGGTTGCTCCACCCTTGTCCTTTCTGTCGGCTTGAACTCTTCAAAATGGTCGAAATGGCTCTAAGCACTATGGGACTTAACATCTGAGGTCTTCAGTCACCTAGAATTTAGAACTACTTAGACATAACTAACCTAAGGACATGACACACATCCATACCTGAGGCAGGATTCGAACCTGCGACCGTAGCAGCATCGCGGTTCCGGACTGAAGCGCCTAGAACCGCTCGCCCACAGCGGCCGGCCGACTTGAACTCTGCTGAGGATATTTTCAGTGAAGTGTCTGAATGCCAGTGGCGGAATGGAAGCCTATTCTTCATCAAGAGCCGAAACCAGAGAAGATACTGATGGACGCTGGGTCTGGAGCAAAGCCGACTTCCTGACTCGTCCCAAATGTGTCCCAGTGGGATTCGGTTGGGACTCTGGACAAGCCAGCACATTTCAGGAATATTGTTCTCCACAAACCACTGCCTCATAAATGGTGCTTTATGACAGAGTGTATTGTCACGATGGTACAAACATTGTCTCCGGACTGTTTTCTACTGCATGCAGTGCACATTGCTGTAAGATATGGTCATATCCTTCAGCAGTTAGTATTTTCTAAAGCGCAATAAGGGAACCACACATTAAACACGAAAATAAACAATAGCCAGACACTATCTCCTCCGAACCTCAGTGTTGACCCTACACACGACGGCAAGAACGTTCTCCAGACGTACACCGACCCAAACCCTTCCATCAGATTGCTGTAGAGTATAGCGTGATTCATCACTCCCAGTCACTCATTCCCAGTGGTCCACTGTCAAGTGGTGTCGCCTTGTACACCACCTCAGACTTCACCTGGGACCGACTGCAGAGATGTGTGGCTTAAGAGATTTCTCATCGACCGTTGTATGCCATTCTTTTGAACTCCCTACGCACATTGTGCTAGCTGGAGGGCTGGTACCACTTTGGAAATCACACGTAGTTCCTTCCGCTAATTTCACGCAATTTTTAGAACTTGCCTACAAAATGCTCGATGGTGCCTATCCGACAATAGAGGTCTGTCCGGTTCCTCTTCACGTTTTCACCTCACAATCGTATAACCAACAGACGACTTGGGCAATTTTAGAAGGGTCTGAATGTCGCTATTGGATGCGATACTCAGCTGATACCCAATGACTAGCGCACAGCCGAAGTCACTGAGTTCTCCTGGCCGAGCCGTTCTGCTGTTGGTGCTTTCCTACTGACAACACAACATTCCTTCCCTCCGTTTATAAATGCCGGTCCGCATCTCATGGGATCTAGTGATCAATTCCACGATAGATAGGGTGGGCTGGATAATTCTGATCAGGCAGTATACGTCAAATATCTCGCTTACTTACAACGTTTCAAGAACCACAATTAAGCCTCTTGGTATCGGTCCCATAGGATCGCAAAGACAAGATTCGATCAATTACAGCGCCAACACAGGCACGTAAGGAGTCACTCCTGCCGTGTTCCATATTCGAATGGAATGGGAAGAAGCCCTAATACGTGGTACAATCGCAGATACCCTGTGCCGCGTACTTCACCGTAGTTTGCAGAGAATGGATGTATTTGGAGGTTTGTACGCTTCCTGAAGACGAGACACATACCTGTCCATTTCTGAGACAAGTATCAGGTTTGAACGGAGCTTAGTCGTAGTAACTTGGTTACTGAACAAAAACTGGAATAGTGCGGTCAGTCTGTAGGGTACAGCTGCTCTGGCGACCGCGGCGGATCTGGGTCTCGAGAGTGCGGATGTGCGGAGGGGGCTGAGCGAGAGGTCGGCGCGCCGGCCGCGCGTGCGCTGCGCAGGTCAGCGCAGCCAGGTGGCCGCGGGGACACGAGATGCGGCCGCGATGCGCACCGGCCGATTAGCGGCGCCCGGGAGCGGCCATCGCGCCGGCGATCGCATTCCCGCTCATCAGCTCGGCGCACACACGCGCGCGTACGCAGCTCGTTAGCCGCGCGCTCCGCCACAGGGGTGGCCAAGTCCGTGTGGGCTTCTCCGCTTCTGGACGGCTTCGCCTGTTCAAATGTAACATTACTACCCTGCAACATACCATTTCCTGCCAGCCGGGGTGGCCGAGCGACTCTAGGCGCTACAGTCTGGAACCGCGCAACCGCTACGGTCGCAAGTTCGAATCCTGCCTCGGGCATAGATGTGTGTGATGTCCGTAGGTTAGTTACGTTTAATTAGTTCTAAGTTCTAGGGAACTGATGACCTCAGAAGTTAAGTCCCATAGTGCTCAGAGCCATTTGAACCGTACCATTTGCTGAACCGCGCCTCCGGAACTGGTTTCCGATATCGGGTAGAAGGTGGCTACCTCCGGCCTGCAGATGATTGGCTCCTCCTAAATGTGTTGTGGTCAGAGCCTATACGTCTAGTTAAACGCTTGTTAATTTCCCCAGGGTGGCAGGTGCTTTCCAGCAACCATTGGAAATCAAGTTTTGAAAGGCCCTGGCAGCAGCCAGCAGTTTGAAGTGGAGTGTTACTAGTAAGCGCGAGAAATGGCCAATGAAACAGCTAACCTGTTGACGCAAATGAGTCTGCTTGTCCGAAAGGCCAGAATGTTGAAACTGGGCTAGCAAAATCAGACGTCGATCGGCACCCGTCCGGGGAATTGTAGTAGTAAGCTTTCTGGATCGTAGGTGCTGATTCGAGAATGTTAGCGATTTCTTGTTCGGAGATCGAGTAACTCACAAAGTATTTCTTTCAGTAAGGAAAGCTGAGAGAATTAGGAAGTGAATTCCTGTAAGCGGGTGCCTAATTTTGTTGAGTCCTTTTTCGTTTTGTGTAGGTGTGTGTTGCGTTAAAGAGAAAGTGCACATCCTGACTGGACAGGGGTCTTATACCACATCCGGGTGCAGTGTTTAGAGGGAGGTGCTGTTCAACGAGCGAAGCGGACTTGGTGAAATGTAATTCAATAAATTACGTTTGTTTCCACGGTAACGTGAATGTGGTGCTCTTGAACGACTTTTTGCCTACTAACTTTAAACTGTATTTCTATTTTGTCGTTTCGCAAACCATCTGCGAAAATTGCTAGGAACCAGCTTGAGGCAATGTATGAATTGTTGGCCGTAAGGATTTTCCAATCCAGTGGTCGGCACTCAAAAACTTTCAGAAAGTAGATAGCTGCAGGACTTTTAATTGTTGACTTTGGATTTGTGAGAAGTTTTACGCTGTCTCGCGTGTCAAAGCCAGGCTAGCAATGATTTTATAATTGTAGCAGTGCAGAGAATTAATCAACGACCGCCAATAAAGGTTTCCGAGTAAACTTTCGCAACAATATCTTCCGTGAGTCGTTTCGCGCGTTGCACATGGTAACAGGTGTGTGGATTCTGAGCGCGGCCAAAGGCGGGAATAAGAGCGATCCCATGGTAGACGAAACGAACTTTTTACCGCTTCCTAGATATAACACAGTATCAACTCTTGACACATGAGGCATGGCGTATAATAGCGGAATACGGTTTGGAAAAGAAAAAAAAAACTACACATTATTTTGCTCACTGCCGTCGCACGTCATTACGGGCTTTGGGCCAGGAGGCGTGGGTGAGAGAGTAAAGTGGTGCAGTGGTTAGGACAGTGAACTCTGATTCTGAAATACCGGGTAGGTTCACATGAGAGTCTACAGCTGTTTATCACAAAGGAATAGCGGGATCTCTGAAAAACACAGGACTCACGGTACACTCCGGTTCAAAGCACAGTTGGTAGTATGCGGGTTATTAGTGTTTACAACATACGGCATAACTTTCAGAGAGTGAGGACCAGTTTGTGGATAGGCGCCCATGTCGGAAAACAGCATCAAACACGAACTGTACCGTAGTGACCAAAGCATGCCGTTAGGACACCCTTGCCGCAGCAAGCAGGTGATACACCCTTCTTTATAGACACGTTGTGTGCATCAGCAAATAGAGCGCCTTCACCCACGGTGTGATCAAGGCACGTCGAAATACGATAACTCCTTTCTGCCAATCTGTCACGTTTCGTCGTCGAGCCGTCTTACTGCGCTCATTCCATACAACCGCGTGGCAGATACACACGCCTCTCCGTCGTGCCTTTCATCACCGGTGGAGCTTCACATGACGACTAGTGTCAGTTCTACACCAGCTTTCTTGGGTCAGCAGTCTTCTGACCGGTTTGATGCGGCCAGCCACGACTTCCTCTCCTGTGTCAACCTCTTAAACTCAGAGTAGGACTCGCACACAGCGTTCTCAATTATTTGTCGGATATATTGCTATCCTTGTCTTCCCCTAATTTTTACTTTCTACAGCACATTATTGTATGTCTTACAAAAATGTCTTATCATTCAGTCCTGTCTTCTTGTCAGTGATCCCCTGATGTTCCTTTTCTCGCCCATTCTGCAGAGAACCTCTTTATTTCTTATCAGTCCACATAATTTTCAGTACCCTTCTATAGCACCACATGTCAAACGCTTCGATTCTCTTCTTTTGCTGTTTTCCAAACTGAGGCCGATATTTGATATTTGTAGTCTTCTTCCGGCCAGGAACGGCCAGTTTGTCTGTGCTAGTCTGCTTTTTATGTCCTCCTTGCTACGTCCGTCATTTGCTGCTTTGCTACCTAGGTAACAGAATTCCATAACTTCGTTGTCACAAATTCTGATGTTAAACTTTTTCCTGATCCTATTTCTGCTACTACTCACTGCTTTCGTCTTTGTTCGGTTTACTCTCAGTCCATTTCTGTACGCATTAGACTGTTCATTCTATTCAGCAGATACTGTAATTGCTCTTCACCTGGGGATAACAATGTCATCAGTGAATGTTATCGTGAGTATCCTTTCACCCTGAATTTTAATCGCACTGCTGAACCTTCCTTTTGTTTCCGCTATTGCTTCTTTGATGTACGGATTGAAAAATATGGCCGAAAGACTACATCCCCGTCTTACAACTTTTTTAAAGCGAGCGCTTTGTTCTAGGGCTTACATTCACATTGTTCTCTCTTGTTTCTTGAAAATATTGGGTATTATCCGTCTTTCCGCATAGCTGTTACGAACGTTTCTCAAAATTTCGAACATCTGATACTAATTTATGTTGTGGAAAGCTTTTTCAAAGTGGTCAGGTGCTACGAACGTGTGTTGCTTTTTCCTACGTCTTGCTGCCATTATCAATCTCATCATCAGAATTGTCTGCCTCGTGTCTTTATCTTTATGAATGCCCAATATACTCTAACACATTATCAATTATCTCTTCGTTCTTCTGTAGGCCCATATAATTGTAGTCACCAACTTGGATGCATGAACCGATAAGATGATAGTCCGACAGTGCTCGCACTTACGTTCTGTTCCCATCTTAGAGATTGTGTGGATGAGAATTCTTTTTTTTTTTTTTAATCTGATGTCTCCAGAGTCGTAGCTCCTACCTAGCAACTTGCCACTTCCCCACTGATTTGAGAAGTTCCCAAGGAATGTGGTCTATCCATTCTGTGTTATTCGACAGTAAGTCTTACAAAGCTCTGTCGAACTCTGACTCTAATTCTATATCCCCTATGTCTTCCAAGTCGACTTCCGAATCTTCTTCAGTCACGTCATAAGACAAGTCCGCCCACTCGTAGAGGCCTTCGACGTACCCTTTCCACCCATCTCATTTAACAGTGGAATTCACACTGCAGTATTAATGTTGACGCTGTTGTTTTTCATTTCACCGAAACGTGTTGTGACTTCAGTTTACGCTGAATCGATTCTTCGGAAGACTATTTGTTTTTCGATTTCTTCACGTTTTTCGTGGAGCCATTGCGCCTTGGCTTCGCTGCGCTTCCTATTGGTGTCACTTCCTACCGCTACTCAGGACGTGTGTAGAAAGGAGAGGGCGCCCACCTGCAGCGCGGACTGGGCGCGCTTTCGCCCGAGCGGCAACTCCGAGTCCGGCCGTTATTAATTGCGGCGGCGCTGCGCATTTGGCCGGAACGGCTCGTTTCCAGGCAGGCGGGCAATCGCGGGCCGTCCATCAGGGCGCGCCTGCATCGGCCCGCGGCCATCTGCGCGCCGTGTCCCTGCGCGAGCGCCAGCGCTAACGACGCGACGGTCGCGCGGCCGCCGCAGCAGATAAGGCGCCTACAGTAATTTGTGCGTGGCCGCACAACTTCCGGGCCGCGCCGAGATGCGGGCTGTCAGCGCATCCCGCGATAAGCCGCCGTTTTGTGCGGCGCGCGCCTCTTCGCAGATAACCCGCCGCCACGACTTTTCTGCAGGGGCACCAACCCGCGGGACGGCGCCACAAAGCACAGTCCGAGCCCGGCCGCCGCCTCTCTCCTGGCAGACCTTCCGTCTCGAATACGAACGCCGTAAAGGTTTCCCATTTACTCGTCCCTACGTCTCCAAAGAAAACGTCTCCCGATATAAGATGACGCTGTTGGCTGCGTACAAAATCACCTAATAGCGTGTGAAATTGTAACATACTATCTTATCGTTTGATTAACACTCGACACGTTTTTGTGAACAAGCAAAAGAGCAAAAGGAGAGAAACAGGTATGTTATCAAAGTGACCAGCGTGAGGCCTAGTTTGCATGAAAATACGTAACACCTTGAAAGTAATCCGGGTAACTAACGAAAACTTAATTAATGAGTTGAAGAAAAATTGAAATATTTCACGAAAAGCTGCTGCCGAGCTATGTAAATGAAGCGTTAAAAATTTCATCTGTTCAAGGCCTAGCTATTTTGCACATAAAATGATACATTGGTGCGGTATTTAAATATCAAAAAGGCTTCCTTCCAATCAAGTACGCTAGGAAGGCAAACGAGGAGTCAGTAAGATCGTGCTTTCTGCATAAAATTTGAAAATAAAAATTGAAAGAAATCACTCAAATATTTTATGAAATGATTTGTGTACAGCAAATAAGTAGATCAGAGAAACGTTCCACGTGCCTTTGAATGATGCTTGAAATCATGAACAGAAAATGAAGTGCACCTAAGGTTTACCAAATATTTTTTATTTCATATTTTTAGACAAATCACTTCACAAAACGTTTAACTTTCTTTTCAAAAATATTGCGTGCTTCACTTTTACAGACTATTTAGATTAATTGCAACGCTTGGCCTTAACACTGATTGCTGATGAATTATGTTCTCAACATCAAATATCTGCAAAATGTCATAGTACATTGAATTTATTAGCAGTTTAGTGTGTGTGGTATATTGGGATAGGTGAGTAAATACTCAAAGATTAAGTTCTTCGGCAAAACCTTAAAAATATACTTAGCGACGCAGTGTAAACAGTATACATAAAACTTTTTATACAGAATTGCAATTGAGTCAGTTAAAATATCACAGGAACCCAGGACGTTTTCGAAGCACGTAATTACGAACTATAACCCTACCGCTACACCACAACTAGGTGTTATGTTGGGTTATCAGTCTGTGTATTTATGTGTGTGTTTAGGGTAGTTAGGGTAGTTATTCATATAGTCAGTCATTCTTCCAAATGTATTGGCTGTTAAAAGTTCTTGATCATGTAAAAAACATTCGTATGTAATTTATTGATGAGATAGTCGAATGTACCTCTGCTCATTCACGTGTATTCGAAGAATTTGTCTGGTGATCTTCGTAGTTGACGATATTTTTTAAATTCTCCATGGAGATTCCTCCCTTTGAAAATTTCATGCACAGCATTCCTTTTCGCTTTATTTTCTTAAGTAAACCTAATTTTGTAGCCTCACTCTCCAACTACAGTATTCTACAGTTTAGCGGAGCCGTTTTATCGATACAGCTGGTTGGCTCTAAGCAGCCATCTTGTAGCGAGACATGGTCGCTCGCATGCAGGACACCTTAGCTTTTCGCCCGGTTCTGCTGCTTGTCGCTGGAGTGTCGCGTATCCAGAAGTCGCTCGCTGTCGGTCGCTTCTGTCGCTCACGTAGGACACGGCCTCACTGATAAGGGTAGTAGCAATTTTCATGGAGAATATTCAACATTGTCGTCCGGCTTAGCCCGTACTGGCACAACAACTGTCTGGTACTGACACGGCTCCCACGCCCGGGTTCCCGGGTTCGATTCCCGGCGGGGTCAGGGATTTTCTCTGCCTCGTGATGGCTGGGTGTTGTGTGCTGCCCTTAGGTTAGTTAGGTTTAAGTAGTTCTAAGTTCTAGGGGACTGATGACCTTAGATGTTAAGTCCCATAGTGCTCAGAGCCATTTGAACCATTTGAACTGACACGGCGGTCGCTTTCCACAGTGTTAATCAAATTTTCCTCCAGGTCTGGTTATCCGGACATTTCGGGTATGTCCTCCATGATTTCCTGCTTCCTGAAACGACCCTGTCTCAGAAAAACTGCGGAACACTGTTGCAAACGTTGAATGCTGTCGTTTTTGTCGGCGAGGATAGGTCTCTTGATACAACCTTGCTGCCTGCGGCCCTTTGCCATCTGTCTTTCCGTAAGTAAATACCATGTCAGCAAGCTATCAATTCGAATATGAAACCAATGTGCACAGCACTGTATCACATCCGCTAGAAGTTGAGTCAGCAAGAGAAGTGCATCGCACACAACATTACTAATTATTATGGCAGGAGAAGGCGCTAGGGCATGATGTATGACGAACAGTACCGTCCTCTAGGAGGAAACCATGCATACTGTAACTGTGGCTGCATGGTTCAGTGCGTATTAGACCGCAGTCTCTGTAATAAAGTATGATTGAATAAATGGTCTCTAGGTTGGAAACCACGCATTGCCGAACATAAGTCCATTATATCTTTGTTCTGTATCCTCTCATCGATCAGGCCCTTCAGTTTGTACACGATGGAAATAATCAGATTATATATGTGCTGTCTGTTCTTTCGGACATGTGCGTAAGAACAGACAAAATTTTTGATCCTACAGCCTTGTATAACTATTAATCAAAGGAATAATGACACTATCTGCCAGTGGACATTGAAATTAATCAGTGGGGGAAATTGAACATTTGTGCTGGACCGGGACTCAAACTCTGATTTTTTCGTCTATCGTGAACGGTGGTCTTGACCGTCTTTCTAATTTTTTTTTTTAAATTCTTCATTATCCTTGTTACTGTTCTCGTCGTTGAATACTTCACTCAGTTTATTATTATTATTATTATTATTATTACGACGGCCGAATGCTGAACTAGCGTGCCAACATTTAACACAACGAGGTCGGTAGTCGAATGGTCATGGCGCTTTTTCTATTTTCCTTCATTTTGATCATTGTTGTTCTCACCATTTCTTCTGGGCGGAAGTCACATGACACCTGTTCAAGTTCATCGTTGAATACTTTTTTCAGTTTTTGTATTACAATGAGCAATTCCTCTGGCCTAACACGCTGCGCCAGTGTGCCGGCGCCGAAAGACATCCTAAAATCCCAACAGACTGAAGTGTCCAGGAGGCACACGTGTCGTATTGAACGAGCGCTATTAAAGGAGACTGAATTGTCCGACACCGTTGACATATCGCGAGACAGAGTACGATAGGTTTTACATGAAGGATCAGTTCAGAGAAAACATTGTGCGAAGGGGTTTCGCATTTGTTCACTGCCGATAAAAAGCAAATGGGAACAAAAATTTGTATTTAATGAAAGAAATAATAACATTGACTGCTAGCGGGCACTGAAATTAATCAGTGGGGAAAGTTGAAAATATAAGTCACACCAGGGCGAGACGGCCAATGACCCTTTCAGACCGAATTCACAAACAAGTATGGACTCCTACGGGAATCAGCGATCGCTGCGAGTAGTGAGGGTAATGGGCAGGGGCAGTGCGTCAATAGCACGTGGATAAATTGGAATTTGTGTCCGTCAGGGAGCGTGTCCGGCACAGTGGACTGGACCACAGCCGGGTGGTATGAGATTCCGGGAAGTGAGGAAAGGCCAAAGCCCCCAGGGGACGGCAAGCAGTGTCCTCCGACAACGATTGTTGGCGACTAAGGTCCGGACACAGGCGGGAACAAACTCTAGACTCGTAGCACTCCTTTCTGAGTTTTTCGAATCGTGCTGTGAGGCTACGGACATTGTCGGGAGAATGTGCGGATTGCGTAAAACATTGTGATTTCAGTTTCCAGCGTTGAAATGAATGCTTTCTGGTGGTAGAGGAGAGCTTACATGCCATCGTTGGAGATTGGAAAATACGCAATTTTTGGCGATATCCTTGTGGTTGGACCACAGTGGTTCGTAATTTTGCGATTGGCGGCTGGCACAGTTCAGGCAGCAAGGAAAACTCAGGTCGTAAGTGAGCGCCACATGAGAGACATTAGCAATTAGGACGTGAAAGTGTCTGCAGCAGAAGACTTGCCAGTAGGACGTGAAGGTGTCCGCATCAGAGAAGCCCTTGCGGTTAGAATGCCAAAGTGTCTGGATCGACTGAGTCCTACTCAGTTGCTGACTGTTTCATCTTCGCAAAGGGGACTGAACATCTGCACTGGGCGGCTCGGCCCATCACAGTCTTACTTATGGCGAGGACCTGATTTCACACTTGTGAAGCCCAGGACGGTCGTCTGTCTCACCTCCTTTGCAGTGGTAATGAATGTGTCGCCTTCTGGATTTTAGTCACCAACTTCCAGTCACTGTGTCGATCAAGCATTACGGTACGCGATTTCATAATTGTCACTCAACATTGAACATCGGGAGGGAGTAAATTCTTAGGAGGGCACGAAGTAATAACAGTTAGGGGAGCGACACTGCTCTCCATTTAATCTTTATATAAAATTGAATGGCACTAATTATCAAAGGTTTTGCTTATTCAATAATATACTGATCTCGTAAATGTAATTATGATTAAATGTGAATATTGAGTTTAGTCTGTTTCTGTTCGACGCTTTCACATACATACATACATTAAATTGTACGTTTATAATCCATATCTTAGAATATATAACCAATCAGCTCAAAATTGTTACCAACATATTATTCCAGTCAGATAGCGGTAATTTAAAGTGAGTTATTTGTTTTGCAGATTCCCCACTGTAAAGAGTGCGCACAAGCATTTAAAGATTAGTTCTTAAAGAGGTGGCGTTTAATTTTGGATGGTTAAGGGAAATTCATCACCGCGAGGTTTTTTCAACTGGCATAATCACTTTTAGGTGAAGAAGTTCGTTGCCCGGAAGATGCAGACGGCGGCGACTAGGTTAAAATGGACTGAAGCAAGTGAGCCCGGTGACGTCTCAGAACATTCAGTTACTGTCTGGGTAAAGAAAAATAAATCCAACAAGACGTGTACACTACAAACGTTTTCTCTGTAAAGAGCTAAAAACGTTTCTGTTTGCCCTTGTACAGTATTCCAAGCACCGAAAGTGCCGCGCCCACATAGCGCAGTACACGGTGAGTAATTCGTGTGCTATGCGCAACCTCGTACGAGGCCGCCGGCCGCGCGTGTGACCAAGACGTCAGCGGGATGAGGCCAGCAGGCTGTGACAGCTGTTGGCGGCTGACTGATGCGCGGGCGGTCAGCGTCGCCGGCGGACAGCAGGGGACAGGAGACGGCAGATAAGGGAGCTCGAGAGGGGGGGGGGGGGGGGGGGGGGGCGATAGCGCCGGCCGGGCCCCGGCGGGGTCACCTTGCGGCCGGCCGCTCTTTGTTCAACTCGCCGCCACCGCCGCAACCGCCGCTCAAATGGCGCGCGATTACTTATTCACGATGGGAACGATAGAGTCGCGGCGCGGCCGCCTCCCGGGATATTCGTCAGGAACAAAACAACATGCAAAACAGTCGCCGAGATATGATTATTTGTATAGCTTATTTACGATAACCGCAGAAAAGGGGCGGAAAAAGCGCCACGGAATACCAATGAAAGGAAAACGAGATAGTTTTGCCCGCCTTATCGGCCGGCCGGAATCGCATTGTTGTATTATGTGGCGGCGAGGCGCGGCGAGGTGCGGCGCGACGCGGGGCGCTGCTGCAGCGCGTCCAGCGAGAACCCGCGTGGCGGCCGCGCAAACCAAACACTGCGTCTGTCACCTTCCGCCAAGTCAGGTTCCTTATGCAGATGGTAAGCGACGAGTGCCAAGAAGGCGCGTAACGTCATTTTATGGTGATAATGAAAGTTTCCTGTGGCTCAATGACCGAGTGCAAGTCTTTCAACACGACGCCATATCGGTGACTTGCGTGTCCATGACCTACCCCAGTTATCCAACTAAGGAAACGGGACCTACAGTTTAACGTGCAGTTCCTACAAAGTGTCGCCACTGACGACTCCTCATCGTTGAGAGGTGAGGGGTAGAATGAGGGCAGAATGAAAATATCCGTGGTCAGACCGGTATTCGATCCGGTGACCTCTTAGTTTCCAGGCACGCATTTCACTCCTACATCAGTCATGAATGTGTGTGTGTGTGTGTGTGTGTGTGTGTGTGTGTGTGTGTGAAGCGATGACTGGTGCAATTAACTCTGGACTGCGTGGAACCAGCATCATCTTAGTCGTCTTGGGGAATTGCAATTCACATTTATCTTCTGAGGATTACTTATTAAATGCCAAAGCGGCCTCGGCAGAAGGCTTTGTATTTTCAGATTTCTTTCAAATTATGCAAATTTTCTATTTTTTTACTACAGCGCTTACATTTAAATCGAACTGTAACACAGTTTGCATCGTTCCACAAAATGTTATTGTTGTGTGCATCTCTTGTAATTTCCCCCCCCCCCCCCCTTCCTTCCTTCCTCCGTATATTGTCCACACTAAACAATGCCCAGTCCAAGTAATTTATAAGCAAAGTCTTTTATGAAGATTTGAGAGGACCGAAGATTACAATGAACTTTCACGTTAACTTAGCTTGACATTTTGAGATGGCTCCAGTAGTTCTTGTCTAGGGGTCTGATTCTTGAAGCTGAAAATCTAACAACAGGTCCTCACGGTTGGTTTGAACTAAATAATTTGGAAGACTGTTGTTACAAAATTTTTTACGTAAATATATTTTCCACTGATTTTATCACATTTTAGTATATCATACACTATTTTAATTTTTCACATTAAAAAAGCCGAAATTACGTTATTCGCACCTATTGTACAAAAATACGTCCGATCACATCAGAGGCAAGTTTACGACTCCCACATTCTGTGGAAATAACAATATTCGAAAGTGTTTACAAGTCTTCTTAACAAATGAATTCCTTCTGGTTTTCGTTAATTATTAATTTCGATTATTATTTCATAAATGAATCTAGAAATGAACATAGTAAACAGTACAGCGGTGCGTAATTAATAACAGAAATGTTAAGTGTGCAAATAATTCGTAGTTTCAAATGTTTCTAGTAATTATAATAATAATAATAATTGTAACTATACACAGAAAACTTGTGCTTATCGATTATAACATCGAATTAAAATATTTTATGGAGTAATTCCTTTTCATAAATTTTAGCTTGAAATATAGCATACTGTGTATAACGTTATATGAAAGTTTTCGGAAAAGCAACTGAGATAATATTAACCTGTCCAAAATTCGAAAAGGAATACTGGTATCGACAACCATTGTTCAGGAAAAGTAATGCTAGAGGAGAATGTCCCGTTACACTCTCCATGATACTCTCTCCTGTACAACTCTATCTCCGAGTTACTACTACAACCTAGATCCTTCTGAATCTGCGTCCTGTATTCACCTCTTGGTCTCCCGCTATGATTTTTACCATCCGCACTTGCTCCAGTACTACGTTGGTGGTCCCTTAATGTCTCAGAATGTGTCCTATCAACCAATTCCATCTTCTGGTCAGATTATGCAACAAATTTCGTTTTTTCCTCAATTCCGTTCAGTACCTCCTCATTGGTTACATGATCAACCAATCTAGTCTTCAGCGGTCTTCTGTAGCACTACGTTTCAAAAGCTTCTATTCTCCTCTGGTCTAAACTGTTTATTGTCCATGTTTCACTTCCATTAAAATACTTTCAAAAAGTATATCCTAACACTTAAACTATATTCGATGTTAACAAATTTCTCTTCTTCAGAAACGCTTTCCTTGCCACTGGCGGTATATATTTTGTATTCTCCCTACTTCGTCATCATCATTTTCTACTGCCAAAACAACAAAGCTCATCTGCTGCTTTAAGTGTCTCGTTTTCTAATCTGATTCGCTCAGCACCACCTGATTTAATCGACTACAGTCCATAATCCTCTCGTTACTTTTGTAGCAGCTTTCAAGATAATGTCTATTCCATTCAACTGCTCTTCCAAGTCCTTTGCTGTGTCTGATAGAATTGATTTATTTACACAATAAAAAATTAATAATGAACACGTTTAATTACGAAGTCTTTCACGACGGATTTTTTCTTTAAACCAATCTCGATGCACTTGTCTCGTTAATTCATTATCAAAACCGGAGCTTTAATTGTGATCGTCAGGAAAGCAACTGACTCTCGAAGAAGTAACTCAAGCACGCACATGTAGCAGATCAACTATCCCACTACGTCAGTTCCAAGTGTGTGAATCCGTTACTACTTCAAGAGTCAGTTGCCTTCCTGGTGAAGACAATGATACTTTTTATTGAATACTCGGATTCTGAAATCTAATTTTCTCGACAACTGCATCGAGAACAGTTCACTACGAGCCTTTGTAAATAATATGTCTTACCTGCTAAGTAAAATCAAAAACCATGAACTGCACAAAGACAAATTAAAACTTATGCTACATAAACAAGCAACTGAAGTAAGGCAGGCCTTTATCCACTACATGAGGACTTGACGGATATGGAGGACCAATTTTTTGCTACTGCAACAACTAACTTGTGTTATGATGGCTTGAGTCGACGAATATTGGCTCCTGAGAAAATTTTTTTCTGGACGTTTGTTGAAAATAAAAGTACTAAATTACTTATTTTACTTAATGTTCTTTTACAGGAGACTCGTTGAAACCCAAGTTTAATGTCCTCGCCACTGTGCCGAGTAGTGCTGATTGTGTACTTATCTGTTTTTGTGCCATTGTCGTTGTAAGTGGAAAACTTTCGGCTATCTGGATCCACCTTGGCGTTAGTTTGGTTAAATATCTATACGGAAAGTCGCATAGCTTTATACAATAAAAACCAATGATTAGGTCACATTTACGAGAAACTTCCGTTTCACCTCCACATTGTAAGGAATGTGACAAGGAGTTAAGTGTAAAACCGCGAGCATTAGGCGTGTAGGTCACGCCCACATTCGCGAGGCAGTTGGGGTTTAGCGTTAGACAGTTAAAGGACCGCAGGTCATTCGCATATCTACGAAGGAGCCCTCGATAAGAGTCGTGGCATCTGACTTCATGGTTAGCTCATTTGCGGAGTTGTGACATGGCGGAAGACTAGGTGCAGACGGAGTGGATGGTATCAGCGGTATTAACGTACGAAGAGACAAATCCCCCTGCTGTTTCTGGTAGCAGCTATCTCATTCACGAGGCTATAAAGTAGCGCTAAGAACTGCCCACAACAGACATGTCCCCAAGTGCACAGGAGTGTATTAATTAATGCAAAATATGTGACTCCACCGACCACCTCAACGACCAAGCACCGAACCTACTGAGTAATGTTACAGAATAGCGGCAGTGGCAGATCAGGCTTTCTACAATATATTGAAATATAGTGGCAAAGCACAAATAAGGGTAAACTGGAACCCAAATATTTAAAAAGTCAGTTACAGCATACCCCTCAGATAATTCGTATTAGAAAGTGGGCAATTATTTAGATAACAGAGAGTATCGAATGGTAATAATTTTGTGTGGGTGAAAGGCCGAGGGCAAGTCTTTCTATCGGACGCCACTTCGGTGACTTGTGTGTCTCTAATATATCACTGTTATCTGCCTAGGGAAGGTAACCTACAGTTTAAAGTGGAATGCGAACCAAGTGTTGTTCATGGTGGCTCCTGACATCGTTGAGAGGTAAAAGCAAGATTAAAGGTAGACAGAAATTTTACTGGTGTGAGCGGGATTTTAATCCGCGATCCCTCGATTTTCAGGCAAATGCTTTATCACTATTTTTTCCTTCTTTCTTTCTAGCTGTTTCTTCGTCGTTTTTCTCCGGCTGTTCTGAGCGGATGTCGCATGACATCAATAAAAACTACGCTCAGTTTTTTTTTTTAAAGACAGTGGCACTCTCCTGATCGACACGCTGAGCTACCGTGTTGCATCAGAGCGCCACGCCTGACATAGGGAATTGTAAAAAAAAAAAAGTAAGATGTCAAGATGTCATAATTTAATTAATGTTGATGTAAAGTTCAGTTTCCAGGATCTGTGATGGATAATTTTAGTCTGTTTCCATTATCTTGAACTAAAGAACTCATTTACTGTAGTGAGGTGCTAGATCAGCTTTCTCTCACTGTTCTAGAATAAGTATCGTTAAGGTTCTGATGTCAGTCGAGTCGATAGCGTTTGAGTGTGTGTGTGTGCGTGTGTGTGTGTGTGTGTGTGTGTGACGACTTCTTCGCAAATGTGTACAACAAGCTGCAGTGCCCACTGTTGTCCAGGATGCTTAATATCTGTCACACAACGTGATTGACCCTATGCCTTGTTGATAATCATAGCGAATACAGCCGGTTACAGTGGCCGAGCGGTTCTAGGCACTTCAGTCCGGAACCGCGCGACTGCTACGGTCGCAGGTTCGAATCCTGCCTCGGGCATGGATGTATGTGATGTCCTTAGGTTAGTTAGGTTTAAGTAGTTCTAAGTTCTAGGGGACTGATGACCTCAGATGTTAAGTCCCATAGTGCTCAGAGCCGTTTGAACCATTTAGCGAATGCAGGCCGCACGGGAAACAGCAATCGCCTTAAATCGAAGAGCACATTTGAGTCACTGGGTGTCAACGCAGTAGATGGTTAGTTGCGTCATCTGTTGTTACATTTTGTGATAAGTATCTCATTGTGCTTCTATAGCATACCTCTCCCTATTATATCAGTTGAATTTTCACTGTTTCAAGTAGGACTGTGTTTGGGCACGACTCTAACATTTCGAACAGTTTTCGTCACAGTTCGGGAAATCTTGAGTTTTGTTCGATGTTTTGATCGGCCCGCGTTCTAGTGACTTTCATTGGTACTATACCCAAGACCTGCCTTATCGTTTATGCTGCTGAAGTAAAGAGGATAACTGGTAACCGACAGCTGAATCAGACCAACCGTAGGATCGGTGACGGAAACGACACAACGGTTAACTGTTATTTATTCGGTAGGTAGGTTGATTGGTTGATTTGGGCGGAGGGGACCAAACAGGGAGGTCATCAGTTCCATCGAATTACGGAAGGATGGGGAAGGAAATCGGCAGTGCCCTTTCAAAGGAATCATCCCGGCATTTGCCTGAAGCGATTTAGGGAAATCACGGAAAACCTAAATCAGGACGGCTGGGCGTGGGTTTGAACCGTCGTCCTCCCGAATGAGAGTCCAGTGTGCTAATCATTGCGCCACCTTGCTCGGTATCGTTTATGTCATCGTGCATTTTAATAATAAAACTAACTGTGAAGCACGGACCAAAATGTCTTCTGGAGTATATGTCATATGTAACAACGGCAACTAATCAGTAAATAAGATTTTGCATTCACGTGTTCCGCGACATAGTGACGTCTGATGGTACTGTATCCAAGAGGGGTACTGCAGCTGTAATTTATTCTCGCCACAGGAATCACAGTCAGTTTACGGTAACATGTTCCGTTTGATAGGCATTTAATTTCTCATTAATTTTCTTCATTGTTGCATCTGAATGGAGAAATTTGGTGCAAATCGGCCAAGAACTTGGAAGTAAATTCGTCAAGTACTTCTCAAGACGTCTGGTAACAACCCTCCTCTTTATATATTACATACACGTACGTTTCAAGACAGGTTACGAAATATGACGTTGACACTGATCTTCCTCTTGTCTTGAAGGTAAAGTACGCGAAATTTCATCAAAATCGGAATAAAATTGTGGATTGGTGTGAATTACAAACAAACGAACACTCTCATTTATATATATAGATACAAGGAACACTAGACACAATATACCAAAATTAACAACATAACGCGTTAATCGACAGCTACATGAGATAATATTTGAGTAGGCATGAATTAGTTAATTTTTAATAATTGTTTCCTTTGCTAGTTAAGATGATCTGTCTGATATTTTGAAAATGACGCAAGGATGAATAAACAACTAACATCACAGTCTGGTAGGAGTCTGGGCAGGAAGAGCCTGTAACAGCACAGTTCGCAGCACCTGAAGAACACGACTTGGCGGTCGTCGAAATAATGAGCGTAGATTGGCTGAACATCCGAAAGCACACCCTTTTTCAATGAACTCTAGTAGTGTTAGCTTTTTACTTGTGTTGCTATATTTGGAGTTTTTTTTGTAAAAAGGCTGGTCGCTTTCATGTCTCAGGTATCAAACAGCGCAGCAGACGTTTCTCTCAACACACATAGTTTCGACCACAGTCTAATAAATACAGTCACACTATTTTCTGGTGCGAAACTTGTTACCGTTTGACAGCTAGATTGACACTAGGGCTCCAAGCGGTAAGAAAGCAGTCGGTAACATGCGTCGTAAGGATAACGCTTGTTTTTAATTATTTTCTCCTTAACGCAATAGTTATTTGTAGTTGAGTTCCACACGTTAGGAAGTTACCAAGAGACGTGAATTATCGTGAAATACATGTAAAAACAGCCGAATCACACTGATTCAGAGACATAAGCTAGAATTCGTTTACGAAGAAATATGGAATATGTCTGTATTTGCAACTTATTCCTCTGAAAGAAATAGAATCTTAACACATTTCATACATGAGAAGTATATACACTCGTGTTTTGTTGTTTGTTGCTGTGAGTATAGACACTTTCCTTGACCCTTAGTCAGCCGCGTGGGGTAGCGGCACGGCCTAGGGGCCTTGCCACGGTTCGCGCGGCTCCCACCGTCGGAGGTTCGAGTCCTCTCTCAGGCATGGCTGTGTGTGTTGTCCTTAGCGTAAGTTAAAAATGTGTGTAAGCATAGGGATCGATGACCTCAGGAGTTTAGTTCCATTGGAACTTACCACCACCACCACCACCACCACCATCTTCACCTTGTCCCTTCATTTTTTTCATTTTTTTCCTTTTTTTGGAGCCCAGTGATTCGCCTTTTCTTACACTTCACTCGTCTTTCTAATGGACGAATATTTTAAGCGAATGCGTTGAAGCGTCTTGCCGTTTGTGGCACAACTGTGGAACTGGTTTCTCTCGTGATTGGAAACACTTTTATCGATTTTGGCGACTTTGTTCTTTGGTTGTGGTGGCTTATTTCATGCGTTAAATAATGTAGGTATTACATTCCGTAAAGGTTTCCTACGTTCGACATTCACTGAATTGGCTGAAAGTTTGACGATGATAACTCTACTTTGCTGGATAGATATACAACGTCTTTCTGTAAAAGATCAATTTTTCTCTTGTTTACTAGCAAATTTTTGTTATTAAAGGAAAACGACATTATTCAATAAATGTCTGTACATTGCAAGAGAATCGTAAATAAACTGACCTGTAAAGCCCAGAATTGTTAGCGAACTAAATGAACACAAATGTGGTATAAATTTTTAGTTATTGCAGATTATTAAGACACTACATACGCTATTGTTGCCAATCAGTGTACACGTTAGTATTCGCACTCATTCGATATCGTACTGAGGAGTGTCGCTCGCTGGCCGCTTGGAGCGCTGCTATTGCTGTGAGTACAAAAACGAGACGTAATGTCACGACTGTTTTTCAGACTATGGTTTTGACGCCTACATGTGAACAGAAAGGGCTAGTCGTGGCAGGTGAGACTCAGGACAGGCATAGTACGCCAGGGGCGCTGCAGTCGACTACTTGGGCCCGAGTACTGGATTGAGACAAGAAAGTCGTTGGTATAAAAGGAGCCTTAGGCGTCCGGGAATGCAGCAGAGCGCGGTGGCCGCGTGACTCGCCGAGTGTATATCGCGAGGGCAGAGTGGAGAAGAGGAGAGGAGAGAGCAGGCGAACCGGCAACGCGCCGCGGATTTAATTACTGGCCGCCACGTCTGGCGCCGCGACGTCTCAATTACTCGCCGCGTCCGGATTTATGTTTGCCTAAGAGAATTAGATTATTTCCCGTCCGCGTGTAAAACAGCCATTATGTTTTCGTGCGAGCATGAGTTACGAGGCGGGCGCGCGGCTCTCCATTTACGCGGACGCCGTCGGCGCGCCGATAAACGCGCCCCGTGGCCTCGGTGGGCCGGGGGTGGCGGCGGCGCCGGCGCTGGCGATGCTGAGCGTCGCTGACCTTTGTCTGCCGGCCGGCATCTCGGCGCCCGATGAGTTACGACTGTTGATTTCCTCGGCCCCCTCCGGTGGGGCAGCGAGCGGCGAGCAGCCGAGCCCGGCCAGCGTGTGCTTAATAATTTCTGAGCGCCGTCGTAAATCAGCCCGTGTGGGCGGTGGGGGCCCGGGCGGCTGGGCCTTCGACGCCCCGGTCGGCCGCTGCGGGGGCGTCGTTCTCGTCACCGTCGCGGGACGCAGCGGCGGCCGCTTAACGAATAAATAAATAACAGCTGTCCCCCCCGCGCGAACCAGGCGCCATTCGCAGTCGCTCCAATGACAACGCGCCCGACCGTTCGTGAGTTACGGCGCTGTAACCCGCATTATTGCAGCGCACGATCCGCTGTAGGTACTTGGCCCTGAGATAGTTAGCCGCGGTGACGCTCCGTTACGCATAAAATTATACTAGGAGTTCAGTCTCTTCAGCCCACTTCGTATCCTGGGGTTTACGCCAAAATGACCTCCTTAGAGTTTCCATTAATATTTTTCTGTTCTTGGGGGCGCGCTATAATGAAAAGAGACTTCTCAGCTGCGGTTGAAATCAGTCCTTACGTACATCATACTCCGCAAGCCATCTACCGATGTGTGGCGGAGGATATTTCTTGTACCAATAACTGATTCCCCCTTCCTGTTCCACTCGCGAATGCCGCGTGGGAAGGATGATTGATGGTAAGCATCTCCATAGCTCTAAATTATCGAATTTTCTCGTCGTGGTCATTTCGCGAGGTGTATGTGGGAGCAAGTAATGTGTCGTCTCACTCTTCCCGGGAAGTTCACTCTCCAAATTTCGATAGTAAACCTCTCTGTGATCCTCAACGCCTCTCTTGTAGAACCTACCACCAATGTTTGTTGAGCACCTCTGTAACGCTCCCGCGCCGACTAAACAGACCCATCCCAAACGTGCTACTCTGTTTAACATCTTCTCTATCCCTTGCATCACTCCTACCTGGCAAGAGTCTCACATTGATGAGGAGTGCTCCAGAAACGGTCGAAAAAGCGCCTTGTAAGCCACTTCCTTAAGATTCTCCTTATGAAACTCAGGCTGCCATCTGCTTTACTAACGTTTGTTTTATGTGTGCACTCCACTTAAGGTCGCTCTGGATAGTTACTCCTACACATTTTACGGTAGATTCTGTTTCCAGCAATTCGTCATCAGTAGTGCGTAGTAGTGGACTTTCAGGGTCAACAGCCAGAATCTGCAAAATTCGTAAATCCTCTGCAGGTCTTTTTCAAATCTATATTACCTTCTGGCGTTGCTACTTCCTTATGTACAAGTGCATCATCTGCGAACATCCTTAAGACGCTTCTACAGCTTTTATCAGTGGCTATTCACACGAACCCCGTAACTATTACCCGTTAATCAACACTTGTACCACACACCTTGCTCACAACTATTATTGCCGCCAGTACATGATCTCTGCAACTAGCACGAGACTTGTCATTTACTCGTAACCTCTCTCTGCAACACATCAGTAATCCATTTTGTCGAACTTCAGCGACGATAATCTTAAGAGTACTATTGTTTTTTACCACAATATCGACAGAAATACCGTAAACGAAAGGAAGATGACGGACACATATTAAAAGAAAAGAAAGAATACATTAACGAGCTCCAGTTCCAATAACCTTATTCAGAATGTACTTTTAAACTAACAATAACATCCAAGTTTCCGCCGAAACACTTTTCAAAACGTGCATATTGTACACTTCATCATTGCAGAATTTTCCGGATGAACACACGTCTTTCTGTGGTTTTCTTTTCCGTTTTTCGTACAAGAGCAGAGTTGACGCTGTTTATCTGATTAGAAGAGACTGCTCTTTTCAAGTTATGCATAAAAAATGTGTGTATTAGCTGTATGCCAATTCATGCACAGAATTAAAATGAGAAAGAAACGCCTTGCATGGATGTGTCGTTTTTCAAAGTACAGACTTCCAGTCTGACTAAATGCAAGGTGATAAAAATGCATTCTCCTCTTACTTATAATTTTCTGTGACGTAGTCAGCGAATTGCGCAGGTAACTGATCTTCTGGCATGATTCTCATTAGACCACAAAACACGTCTCATACTTCTTCAGGTTTCAAATGAGTTACAGAGAATCACACACCTCCTTTTCTCACACTGGGTCTTCTTTCATTTACAATGCATTTGATATCCACTTCTTCCTGCGTACCTCCTATACTGAAGATGAATCACGAGTGTGATTTCCCACGCGCCCAGCCAAATCATCACTTCTTACCGTAAAAATTTTGACATTTCAGTTCTTGTAGTTCGATCATCTCCAACCTTGTTCACCTACAGATTTCATGTTCCTAAAATATCTGAATGTAACTTTTGTATTAAGTAAGAGTGTCTGGCCACTTTCAGACGCATTACCTTTACACTGTTGTCCATTTTCACTATCACTATTCGAAATGTCTAACAGCACTTCTCGGTAATTTACTCGATTCAACACTACTATGCACATATATGTCGCCAGCTACAAGCTTCCTGGCCCGAAGGTGACGTTTCCGAACGCAGTTATTAGGCGGAGAAAGCGCCCTTCTACGTGAAGGGCAAGCTGAGGAACTGGAGTACGGAGATTAGTGGATCGTGCATCATACTTTCTTCAATGCGAACCTGATGCCTGCCCATCGGTGTGACTGCTTGTTGGAGTATCGCTACAGAACATTTCCCGTAGCTGAAGTTACGCAATGCACTGAATTGCTCGACCTGTAGGTTGTCAGTTCCAAAGTTAGCGCTGACAAAATAATCATCATTAATCATTTGACCGTTAGCACAGACGAGGCAGCGGCGTACAATTTCTGATGACCAGATTGTGCAGCAAAGTTAAATTTTAAACGCCTCTGCAATGTCTTACGGAGTAATGGCATGTGGAATTTTTTATGGTGCCTTGTCCTTTGCACGTTGCTTCGCGTTAACAACTCGCAAGATTTCCCCGAATGTGCTGTGTTAGTAATGGTTCTCGCTGTGCAGTTGCCTTTCAGCAAGCAGAGCAGGAAGCATCCAGTGTTTTACTGGGCAAGGTTGTGATACGCCTTCTGCTTCCTCCGCAGCATGGCCTCTCTCATCCAATTAGGAAGAAGGGAGGAAAGGGGAGAGGGGAGCCTTACAATTACTGCACATTTCTGCTCTCGCTGTTTAAAATCAGTTCGTAAAGAAACGCCAGACCTGAGATTCTTCTAATTGCTGTACAGCATGACGGAAACACTTTAAGAATAAATAATCTCTTACGCTAACGAGTTATGCGAGGACGAGGATAAATCCGAGGCAGTGCATTCATGAAAAATAAGTACTGATACTTGTAACATAGCACCGGACCTTAAAGTTCAGACTATTGAGAAACTTTCCTCATCTCTAGAAGAAGTAAAATATTTCTCTAAAGAGCCTTTGTAAATACACTTACATTTTTCCACTTAAACATTTTGTTGTGGTCTATAAGCAACATGAGGACACATTGAGACATTTATTAATACAAATTCAGTGCATTTCATTGTAATGACCCTAAAAATATGCGTACAAGTCTTATCGTTCCTATGTAACACGAAACACCGTTGGTAGCATAGTTGGCATAATTTGTTGCACAGCTGCAAAAGTGCGTATTTTCAATTGTTGAACATTAGTGATTTTCACGAGATGCACCTCGGTCTCGATAGACCCAAGATGAAACGTTGTGTAGGCGTTAAATCGGTCGATCAGGAAGTCCACGGCCTCGACGATTCAAGGCCAATTTATCTCCCAGGATCACCAGCACTCAGGTATCCCTGGACAATTGTGCAAATATGTGGAATTGTTCCATCTTGATGGCAAACGATAGTATCCAAAACGTCATCCTCAAGCAAATGTGCATCCAAAAACTGTCCCAGAAGGTGAAGACAGGTGCTACCAGTTACTGTTTTCTCAGCAATTTTGAATGGTTCATACGCTTTTGATCTTGTAATTTACATCCACATATTTACTTTTGGAGTGTTCCGTTCCCGTTTCTGTAATGAATTTGGCTGTTTATTTGCTCAAATGCTGCAGTTGTGTCTGTTCACAAGTCCACAGATGTGAAATGTTGCCTCGTCGAACACAGAATGGGCTGCATTAAATTTGCATTTATAAAGGCATAAGCCGTGATATACAGCATGTCCGCCAGCATAGTTCTCAACTTCGTCTACATCTACATAGATATTCTGCAAATCACACTTAAATGCATGGCAGAAGATTCATCGAACCACCTTCACAATAATTCTCTGTTATTCCACTCTCGAACTGGGAGCGGAGAAAACGAATGCCTATATCTATCCGTGCGAACTCTGATTTCCCTTCGTTTATTACGATGATCGTTTCTCCCAACGTATGTCGGCGTCAACAAAGTATTTTCGCATCCGGCAGAGAAAGTTGGTCATTGAAATTTCGTGAGATGATCCCTTTGTTTGAACGATGTCCACTCCAAATCCCGTATCATATCCGTGACAGTCTCTCCCCTATATCTCCATAAAACAAAACGTGCTACCTTTCTATGTACCCTCTGGATATGCTCCGACAGTCCTATCTGGCAAGGACACCCCCGCCTCTCCCCCCCCCCCCTCCCCCGCGCAGCAGTACTCCAAGAGAGACGGACAAGCTTAGTGTAGGTAGTCTCTTTAGAATAACTGTTGCAGCATCAAAATGTTCTGGCAATAAACCGCAGCCTGTGGTTCGCCTTCCCCACAACATTTTCTGTGTGTCCTTTCCAATTTAAGTTGTACGTAATTTTAATTCCTACGTATTTAGCTGAATTTTCGGGTTTCAGATTTGACTGAGTTATCAAGTAAGCTAAATTTAACGGATTCCTTTTAGCACTCATGTGGATGACATTACACTTTTCATGGTCAATCTTTAAGTTTGTGAACAATTTGAATATGGTAGTCATGAATCATCAGTCAGAAATGCAGTGTTTTCCACACAATCGTATGTATGTAATACCAAGTTCCCTGTTTAGTCTTGTGAGTTATGCTGAGGAGCTGTGAGTAATCGCTTCCTGAATCCTCTACACAGCTTCATCTGCTACAGTCGGCCTTCCCGAACGCCGTTCTTCAATAACACAATCAGTTCGCTTGAATTTAATGACCATGTCCTGAAAGGAACGTCTGATAGGAGCTGGTTTGTGAAATTTACGCTTGGAAGTGTTCCGCGACTCCTCATATAACATTACATGCAGTCGATCAGAATAAGAGGTATTCTTTCATCTGCTGTGTACATTCTTTTACAATGAAGCTTCCTGGCAGATTAAAACCGTGTGCCGGACCGAGACTCGAACTCGGGACCTTTGCCTTTCGCGGGCAAGTGCTCTACCAAATGAGCTACCCGAGCACGACTCACGCCCCGTCCTCACATTTTTAAAAAAAATGGTTCAAATGGCTCTGAGCACTATGGGACTCAACTGCTGTGGTCATAAGTCCCCTAAAACTTAGAACTACTTAAACCTAACCAACCTAAGGACATCACACACATCCATGCCCGAGGCAGGATTCGAACCTGCGACCGTAGCGGTCTTGCGGTTCCAGACTGTAGCGCCTTGAACCGGTCGGCCACTCCGGCCGGCTTCACAGTTTTATCTCTGCCAGGTCCCGAGTTCGAGTCTCGGTCCGGCACACAGTTTTAATCTGCCTAGAAGCTTCATATCAGCGCACACTCCGCTGGAGAGTGAAAATCTCATTCTGGATTCTTTTACAATACCTGCAAAAAAAATAAAAACTTTAACATTGTTACAGAAGCAGCAAGGGACTTTATAAAAACTCTGCAGTTTTTGTTATATTACCCCTATTTGCTTTTTATACTTCCCATCGTGCATGTCGAAATCTTACCTGTGTCCTTTCCTGATGCCACCATCTTGCTTATTCTAAGAGGGAGAGGGGCAGGTTGACGATTCAGTGTGACTTCGATATATCAAAATTCTAGAATGCGAATTACAGGGCCCTGTATCGTGTTTCTGGAGTAGGTGTTAACCGAACCTATCATTGACTCATGCGGCTTTAGATATCAGCCCAAAAACATAAACCCACGCCAGACCGTCGTTAATCCTGTGGGCGGATTCGATGTGAATCTGGCTCGCATTCCTATAGCACACGCAGACGCTCCACGTGTAACGCTATACGAGCGGGTGAAGCGATAAAACTTTTATCCGACCATTTGAGTATTCGTGCATCCAGCGCCTGCAGAGTTCGTAATCGAGTGCGTAAACGGCGGGCAGGCAAGCTGCAGGCGGCTGCGATTTGTCGCCGCATTTGTGTAAATCTGTGGCCGGCATTCCAGGACAAGTAGAAAGGAACCTGTCGGGCAGCGCGAGCTTAGAAAGGAAAACAAACCAGTTTGCGGGATTCTGAGGTCAGCGGCTGTCTGGCTGCTCGGCTGCCCGGCCGGAATCTTTTGCATCGCAGCGGCGGCGCTCCCGGTCGCGTCGCCAGCCGCGCCAGCTGCTGCCTCAAAAGCTGCCACAGCTGGTGCTGTGTTTTCACTGAGATGCAGAAACTGCTTCCGGTCTCGTGTTGACGGTCCACGGTACCTCACTCCGAAGACAAGTCGGTGGCATCGCTCAAGCCTCGTGGCGTCATTAGTTTTTTTCGTACCAACATACATAGGAGTATTTGCACTCAAAAACCGTTCAAAACTATGTTATGCTATTTTTCGCAATGATGTCAAATGAAATACATTATTTGACGTTAATTAAATGTTTATTTATGAAATGGACAAACCTGACATGCAAAGTATTACGAGATATATCTCTATTCAGTGTCACACTGTAGGTCATCGTCCTCTTCGTCATCTTTGCTTCCTTTGTAGTCTCGTCGCTATTTTTTTCATATGGGAGGTAAAGACGGTTAGCTTTTGACCATTAGACTGATGGCCTCTTGCAAAAATGGGACACTATTCGTATGGTGCCTTGGTCTGCTACAACTTATATACTGTCTGAATGTAGTAATAATTTGTGTAGTACATCTCTGCTGAATAACACGCGAAAATTTACGAGCAAAATTTATTCTGCATTGTCACTTGGGTTTGTTACGGGCCTCAGCAGCTTCCTCCGATAGTTGGCCGATAGTCAGAATTGCTTTAGACATGATTTCGGTACCATGCACTAAAACTATGCGAAGACTGGAGACATAGAATACCAGCCATACAAATCTGCATCAATTTTTCCAGTTTCAGGAACAAAAGCATCAGATTTCGTAGTATCAGCACTGTTGCGATTCTACATCATTTCCAGGGTTGCTTTCATCATTCACTTAAATCTACACTGAGGGCAGTGATTCGAGAACAGCATTCCGGGTCGGCAAAAAAATCTTCTGCATGAGTTGCTGTCATTTATATTCCCCCACCCAACAGAAAACATTACAATCCTAAGACTCTGAGATAACAAAAATTCCCATAGAAATACTGTCTGTAACGTACAATTTAAACAATAAAACAATTATGGTACGATATAAAGTACTTGTACATACCTTTCATTTCCATATGCAGTAAGCGTTATTATATAAACTTTTCCACAAAAGAGAGAGAAACAAGCATAACAAACAAGAGCGCACGGACAGGCACATGTATTTTTCGCTACGCTGGTTTCTGACGGACTTTGTCACAGGTAGCGTGAGCGTAGTGGAAAGTTCTGGACGATAGACGGCCAGGTTATCGATCTTGAAGAATAACATATCCAAAGAATTCTAAATTAACTTGGCGATTTTGATTCTTGACTGATTTTACAATGCATTGTGCATCCAAAGCAGAAGCCAAGACTTGAGGCGCTGTTATGTCATTAGAAAGCGAAAAGCGCATGCAGTATCAACACCTGAAATGCTTGGTTACTGAATTATGAAACTGTTGACGCTTGAAAGTTCAAGACACATTGCCTGATAACTTGGATGACATCCCAAGGTCGGTTGAGGCACGTTATTCAAACAATGTGACACTCCTACACATTTCCGTTGGCATATCCGAGAGTTGGGTAATTCACGTTAATATCAGGTCGATAGATAACGCAGTACTTTCCAGTAGTGAATAATAATAAAACATTTCTTTCTAGAGCAGTCGTGGAAGCATATCAAACCGTTCAGGTGTATTCTCATGTGTTCGGAACTCATTACAGTGCCAAATATTATATTCTCATTTTTGTGAGATGTTTTGAATCATTAGTAGGATTTCCAGTCTTGACAAGCTTTTCTTCTTACTTTTATACGAGGGGATCGATCCACAACCGTTGTCCACCATATCTAGTACATCTTTTCCTTGATCAGCAAGATATTCATGTACGAAGTCCCAGCAACAAGGATATGAACATTATTAGAATAAACAATTGCAACAGAAAACTCGTAAAATTACAAGAAAATTTTCACTTACAGACAACCAATGCAGTGAACAAGAAAGTATTACATGACCAAACTAATATAAGCAACAATTCACTGATCATGTTAGCCACTAAAACAATAACAGACTAACGTGTAGAACATAATAATTTAAAGCTATTCTTCCGGATAATATTTTGACAACCGACCTATCCGTCTTCTTCAGGTGCTGCGAGTTTCACATATATAGTTACATAGATGGACTACATCCTCAAGAAATTAATAGCAATAATAATAATGTGACGATATAAAAAACAAAATAACTAACACCGTCCGAAACAGGCCTCGAAAACCCAACGGCACCGACCGACCGCCGTGTCATCCTCAGACCTTAGGTGTCACCGGATGCGGATACGGAGGGGCATGTGGTCAGTACACTGCTCTCCCCACCGTTGTCAGTTTTTGAGACCGGTGTCACTACTTCTCAATGAAGTAGCTCCTCAGTTGGCCTCACAAGGGCCGAGTGCAACCCCCTTGCCAACAACACTCGCCAGACCTGGACGGTGACCCATCCAAATGCTAGCCGAGCCCGACGGCGCTTCAATTCGGCGATCTGAGGGAACCAGTGTTACCACTGCGGCAAGGCCGTTAGCAATACGACGATATGGTTACAAATAAACTAACTTTAAATAATGCGCAGACATAAAGAAACCGTTAGTTTCGGCGTGTTAAGGGATTTATTCCCTTTATAACGGACTTTCTGAGGGTTTCACTCATATTTTTATTTATTTTATCACAACACATATGGTTTCTGTTGTTATGATACATAGACCTTATGCGTTGTGATAAAGGAAGTAAAAATGCATGTCAAACCGTCTCAGCTTCCGTTATGAAGAAAATATGTGCCGTCACACATCTTAAACAACGGCAATAGAGGCTAGCAGAACCAAAAAGACTGTTAGAAAACGTGAGGAATTTACAAATCTACCAACATAAATGCACCTTCTTAGCACCATGTAATAGCGCAAAATAAAAATATCCCACTGAGTATGGCACAATAAGTGCTGGGACATATTTGGGAAAAGTAAAACAAACCATCGACTAATGTCTTGCCGTAAGGCGGAATACCTCACCAGTTTTTTAGGCAATTTCGCCTCCTGCAATGTTCTTCACACAGATTTCTTTCTTTGCCAATTCTTTTTATTATGTCTCCATTACGCCCCTAAATATCACATTTAGCTTTTTACGGTCTCTTCGAAGAACCACATTTGCAATACTCCCAGTTTGTTCTTCACTAATTTATCCACAGTTCACCTTTCATCACAGTATGATACTGTGATCCAGGCATAATGTTTCAGGAAATTTTGATAACAGTAGACCTCTACAGGTAAAAACTTTTCTCAGCCCCACCTTACGCCTGCGTTTAATCTTTCGCCTGCTAATGTTATTCTGCGTAATACTGATTCTCACAGAGCATTTGTTTTCATACGTCTAAAGTTAAATAATCCTCTACTACGTTTCCTATTTCTCTTTAGAGGTTTTGTATTCATTTACGTATTCTTAATTCTGACGGTGTGTTACATACATTGCCTTTGCCTTTCAGCTAATATTCTGTGCTTTTGGCTAGATGGGCTAATGTTAACTTCGGTATTTGTTCTCTCTTCACTTTTATTCGTAAAACTGCATGTTTTTATAGTTTCGTGTGCGCTTCTTCTACACGGAAGTCGAACAGTGACAACATGTCACGCTGTTAACACACTCCTTGAGACGAATGGTTTGTTTTTATGTTCCCACTTTCATTAGTCATTATTCATATATTTTTATTTATTGATTGATTCACTTATTCTGTAGCAGGATGAAGAAAATTAGCTTCCCGGTTACACCTAACATCTGCACGTTTTACTTACATTCATTTATGCACACACGTTATGAGAAGTCTTATATCTAATGTTGAATCCTACACTGGGAAATAAATAAAGGAAACTGCAATAACTGTAACAGGAAAAACATAGTTTAAATCCGTTCGTGAAACTGTAATAACACAGACAAATTACAGACAGTTTTAAACTGTGAGCTCTGGCAGTAATGCACATGTGAAAGGGTAGGGAAATGGAAAGAAATATGAAGCTGATGGAACGCAAATAATGAAGATAGGGCAAGAGTAAGAGGCACTAGTGACTGACAAAAATGAAGACATTGCTTTTCTATAGGAGAGAGGAGAGAAGAGACAGAGAGAAAGAGATTTGGGGGGGGGGGGGGCATACAGCCGTATGTTTCTTTTTTTGGGGACATTTTAAGAGATGGACAAAAAAAGTGCTTCAGCTTTCTTTAAATGCAACAGGGCAGAGTGAAAGATAGCTTGTTCCGCAGAAAGACAGCAGCAATAGAGTGGGATTTTGTGAATGTTTTAATTTTTTTAGTATACTAGATAGGGGATTCGTTAGGTTGCAATTATAACGAGACGATGCTGGGTAGTGGGGAGTATGTACACTGTGAAGCTGATGAACTAGACATATTTACAGCTCTGCACAGATGCTTTTCGCATAAAGGCTGTGTGGGTGTATTTGCGGATATCCATAATAATAATTATATTGTAGTTAAAAGTTCAAGGACGGTGCCAAAATTTTCCCCAATTTCCATTATAAACAAATAAATGAAGTTTGATATAAAATTACTAAACCCATCAACGATTCTCTTATACACATTTTCAATAAAAATGTGCAAGGCTTATTCCTTTGAAAAGCAGCACATTAAAGGGATTTTTCATTATGATGTATTAATGAATATTTTATAAATGAAATTTATGACTAACATTTAACAGTACACAAGATGCGACGGCAACTATTACCATGACTTCACATAACTTTCCCAACGTTACGGAAATCTTCCAAGAAATTTTCACAAAATACGTTTCAGTAAATTCTTCATTTGCGTTTCCCAGTGTTGCGGAAATGTTTTCAAGAAAACTTCACAAAAGCCGTTTCAGTAAATTCTTCATTTGCGTTTCAGTAAATAAGACAGGAAGTTGTGACGTACGGAAACTGTAACGAAACGTGAATATCTATGTTGTGTGGACAAGTGATGATGATCTGCTTGCAATTTCGTAGTCCAAGGAATGTAATTTACGAGATCCGACCTCAGCAAATGAATACTTAGGGCAGGCGCAAGTCTACCGTCAGAGATAAGTAGATGTGTATGCAGATGCGGGTATGAAACTTGCAATTGCAATCCGGACATCGACAGCATTTCTCTTGTCCATGCAGAACTCTACACGTAGCGTCTGGTAGTAACGCAACTTGGTGGCCGTAACCAACCTACCTGAACGTACAGAGCGCTGACATGGTCAAAAAGACGGATGTTGCAGATGTAATGCACACAAGCATTCGAAATTAGTTCTAATCGTCTAGAGAAGCGTCTCTTAAACTGTGTTCCACGGAACTCCTGGGTTTCGTGGGGTTCAATAAATGGTTCCGCAAAACTTGTGGCGTTCAACAAATATTCCACAATACTTTCTTAAAACTTTCAAGAAAGTAACTTTAAGAAATTATGAAATTAATATGCCTACAAAATTTAAAAAAAGATCACATAGCAACAAACCCTCACTTGCACTTACTAATTTGGGTAGTCGGTACGAGTGCGACACGGAGGCTGTATTATCAGCCTTGGAGAGGGCGAACTCAACCAAGAACTGCTCACGACGTAATTGTAGAAAGGCACTGAAACCGCCTTCTCCGACGGTCTCACGGAGCATCCGCATGCATATCAGACCGTATCTGATTGCCGTTTGTCGTCAGAGAGGTGATACGCCTTACGCTTTCTAACCTTAATGTACAGGGTGTTAAAGAAAAGCCAAATAATCCTAGTGCTTGGTCAAAACTAGAAGCAAAGTTCCTGCGAACGAAAACCTGTTGAGGTATGGACTACTTTGTTCTCTCATTTGCATCTGTTTATTACGTAGTAGACTCTATAGGCAGAGCTGTATGTGGTAAACACGCATACTGATAGATCCTTCAGCCATTCTTCGCAGTGAATCACGTACAAATAAACCCGGCTCCTTTCGCATTGCGTCACATGCATTTGTCACAAACTACAGTAACGACTGCATATTGTCAACGGATTGGACAAACACCAATGCTCTTAAATGTCCCCATGGCCAGAAATCTAACGGATTCAGGTCCGATCGATGAACAGGGACGCCATACGGCGACACTACCTCGATCAATCCATCGCCCACGAAACGTTGCGGTGAGGTAGTGCCATAAGATCTGTAGAAAAGTGGTAGTACCTCGTCTTATGTAAGCAGTAGTTCTGTCTTTCTGCAAGGATAACGTTCTCTAATAGTGCTGGTAATACGTCGCCTAGAAGTCGATGACACACGGCACCTATTAACTACCTGCTGAAGTGTATAGCCCAATGAGTCTGCCATCGACAATTCCTGTACATATACTGGCACTGAAGCAATCCTGATGCCTCATCCCCATGACTACTTGAGGATTTGCATTTGCTCACACGTGCATATTGTCATAACTGAGTAAGTGAGCTCTTGTACATCTTCTATTTTCGACCAATACGTGGGAAAATACTATTAAAAAAAACACTGTATGTACAGGGTTATTCAGCTGTCCCTACCGATCCATTATATGCAACCTTCACTGCGGCTGTATCAGGAAGGGTATCTAGACAGGCGATAGCCATGTAGTCGATGTAAGTTCCGTCTCAGAACCGTGGGCGGCTGTGAGGAAACGGAATCGTACAGCAAAAAATACAGGTGAAGATTGGCCATCAGGTACATGGTATTTTTGGACCAAGGTAGATCTTAATTCTGCCGTACATATCCAAGTGTCTCCAGTCTTTCTTCGTGCCATTAGCGGTGTAGTCATACAGATTTTGGATGTCTTTGCAAGTGTTTTCCCTTTATAGTACTTAATCTTTCGTCAATGGTTCAGAAACATTGCCTTATAAATTGTGTTTCACCATTGGACACAACGAAATTAATAGGAGTTATCAAAATGGGAAGTGCGGAAATAACAGTTTTCCGGTATGTACCCAAGTACAAAGATTAGTGACAGGATGATTCAGCAGTCCCTACAGATGTCAGTTTATGCTACCCCATATGACAGAACAACGTTGTCGTCCAATTCGCTCTGGAAATGTGAAGCAAATTCTCAAAATGTCGCAGAATAACGTTAAGTATACGAGGGCATCTTAGACCTACTCTACAAATTTTGTTTATGAAACTGCTTTAGCACATTAACGCACCAAGTCATACAGTAATCTTTTCGTTGGGATATATACTGGAATGTTGTTACTTACATATTTCCAATTATCATGTCTCCTATTAATTTCGTTGTTTCTGATGATGAAAGACACTTTAGAAGGCTTCCTTTCTGAAACGTTTACGAAAAATTAAGTGCTATAAACGGAATAAACTGAAACAGAAACATCGAATACCTGTATGACTACACCGCTAATTACTCAAAAAAGACTGGAGACACTTGGGTTTAGTATGGCAGAAGCAAGGTATTTATTGGTTCAGAAATACTGTTCAACTCATGGCCAGCCTTCACTTGTTTTTTTCATGGTATGGTTCCGTTTGCTAACAGTCACCCAAAGCTCTGAGAGGGAACTTATATATCGATTATGTGGCTGTCGCCTGTATGGATATTGTTCCTGATACAGACGTAGTGCGGGTTGCATAATAAAGGAACGGTAGGGGCAGCTGGATTACCCTTTATAAGTGTATATTTGTTATAGATTCTACAGCTCTTTTCCTGGATTGATAAAATCTTTAACACGTATAATGGATGAGTGTCTGTATGCTTCCTATAGAAATCTACAGTTCTATTCCTAGGCTAATAAAATTTTGTGCACTTCAAAAATGGTTCTAATGGCTCTGAGCACTATGGGACTTCACTGCTGAGGTCATCAGTCCCCTAGAACTTAGAACTACTTAAACTTAACTAACCTACGGACATCACACACATCCATGCCCGAGGCAGGATTCGAACCTGCGACCGTAGCGGTCGCGCGGTTCCAGACTGAAGCGCCTAGAGCCGCTCCGCCACCCCGTCCGGCTTGTGCACTTCTTTTTAAAAATAAATTCGTTTATAGAACACTGCATGAATAACATTCTGTAGAAACGAATGAGAGGGTCTTCGATAAAATTAGACATTAATGAGTGTTTCACTTATCGAAAAGATTAAGAAATGCTGGTCTAGAATTTTCACTACTTGTGGCCGTGTTGGATTACATAGCAACAGTGGAGATCTGGCGAAACAAGTGATTAGACCAGTTAACACTGCACGTCTCCTAGAAAGGATTTCCCCTAGGAAGGGCACGTAGGGCGATGTGAGGGCCAGACGGCGCGGTGCGGCGGAAGTGGCGTTCCGGATGCGGAGAGCGTGCTGCAGCCGCCGGCTACGGACCGGGCCCGCTAGGCTCCCACAGGCCGGCAAGGGGAGGAGGGGCGAGGCGATAGCGGCGGGGCGCGCTCGTCAGCGCGGAAAGCCGCCCGCCAGATCTGCCCGCCGATATATTTATTGGCGATGCACACACGGGCCTACATATTTCAAGGAGGTGTCTGTCGGGAAAAATCGAGGCCGGCCATCGCTTCTTAATCGCGCGGCACGAAGCGCGCCCCGCGCGGCCCGGCGGCCGTGATTTAGTGGACGGCGGGAGATACGCCGCACCGGCCCGAGCCGAGCGCATCCGCCGGCCGAGAAATTAAAAGTCGTGCCTCAATAAATAACTGGCAAAACAAACAGAACATAAATACGGCGCCGCGGGGGCGTGCGCGGCGATGACACGGGCCCGGGCGGAGGCAGAGGCAGGGGAACAGGCAGAGAGCGAGAGGCGCCCACCTGCTCGCTGGCCGCTGGCCGCGCTCCCACACCGGAGCCGGCGCTGCTCCAGCGTGCACTGTGCCTCACCCAGCAGTGGGCGGGCGCGTTAGCGCGAGCACCAGCACTACACCACGGGGTGGGGACTCTGCCGAGGAACGTAGCTTTGGCAGGTTCCTTCTGTGTTTTCCAACACTCAGGATAGTTTCAGTACTAATTTTCCAATCAGCTCTGTTTCTCACTTACTTTATTAGCAATCGATTTCGACGCCTCTCATGACTTCATTTTCAGCCACCTAAACATCGATATAAATTAAAGTACTGCCATCAATATGGCCAGTACAGTGCCAAGTACGGAGAAATAATAAACACGTATGTTTTACTAGTAACCATACAACAGGTGTAATAATAAATACGTATATGAATGTCTCACATTGTAAAATAGACTACGTAACAACAACTTAAAATACCTGACAAAAAATGCGAAACACGCAGGAGACACGGTCAGATGTTAACGCAACTTCGTATACGTACACGCAATCAGTGTGACTAGAGCTGCAGTTTCCTGGGACAGGTAGAACAGCCACCAGAGTGCATTAGCGTAGTTCGTGTTTTCTATTGTTCGCTGTGAAGGACACGGACATGACGAGTAGTCGTGTGAGAGGGTGTTTATGAGCACCTGGCAGAGTTTCTAATGGGCCTCATAGTGGGTTCCTGTTTCCCCGTCTGGTCGATTCGGGCAGTATCCAGATTTGTAGGACATTCACAGATCCGATGTTGGACTGCATGGAAATGTGTGGGCAGACTATTCATCGCCAAGATTCCGAGCGACTGTGTCTGATCAACACAAGATAAGATCTGATCAACACAAGATAAGATGTGCACCAAGCACATCTGCGCCTGCCATCTGAGAACAAGTAATCGACTCCTTGCAAATTTCCGTGTCATCAAGCACCATTCTTCGGGCAATCCGGCACCTCGACCAAGGAGTTACCGTCCCTTGCGCACGCTCTGTTAACACCACAACACAAACTTCTGCGTTTGGCGTGGTGCAGTGGACTGCTGAAGAACTGCGTCGCACTGTGTTCAACGGTAAATCGCGGTTTCGCGCTTTCGCGGATGACCATCTTCAACGAGTATGTCAGCGACCTGGAGAGAGATCCCATTTTTCTCATGTTTTCGAGACCCATAGCGGTGTTACTCCTGGCGTCACTTTGTGGAAAATCATCGAGAATGACATCGGGTCACGGCTGGTAATAACTGAAGGAACTCTGACGACACAACGGAACGTTACGAACATCATAGTGCTCATGCGTCACTTCTGATGTGACAGCCTCGTGGTGTAATTTTTCAACAGGACAATGCTCGTTCACACACGCCACATAACTCTATGATTTGTTTGCGCCATATTCAGGCATTCCTGTGGTCAGAAAGATCCCCACATCTGTCCACGATATAACATGCGTGGGACCAGCTCGTATGTCAACTCCATCTCAGTATCAGTATCCACGGTATCAAAACCCAGTTACAACAGTTGTAGGAAGGTTTACATCAGGACACGATACAACGGCTTTATCGAATCAATGCATGCATCACCCTGGCGCGGGTGAAACGTTATAACCGGCTGCGGTGGCCGAGCGGTTCTAGGCGCTTCAATCCGGAACCGCGCGACTGCTACGGTCGCAAGTTCGAATCCTGCCTCGGGCATGGATGTTTGTGATGTCCTTAGGTTAGTTAGGTTTAAGTATTTCTAAGTTCTAGGGGACTGATGACCTCAGATGTTAAGTCCCATAGTGCCCAGAGCCATTTGAACCCTTTTGCAACGTTATACTGGTATGTGGGCACACACTGACAAGTTACTTGTACATTTGGCTTGATTTTGTAATCACTTAAATAACATCACAGACCCAATCAACCCGCGAAGTTTAAAATCTTTTCACTCTCCTCTTCACCCTTTTTTTTTCTTTTGCCACGGCGTTTTTTCATGTCCCAATACGAAACTGGAGAAGAAGGAGCAGATCGAGATTTGGATGGGGATTCTCAGATCCTGCATTTTTCTTACAACTAAGAGAAACTTCCCGAAAACATTCACCTGAACCGAGAGACACGACATACTTTTAATTTAATTCTGGGACAATATGTCACAGACTAAAAATGGAAAGCCTAATGTAAGTAAAACTGTATTTACTTACGTGTTTATACAGAGTCAATGACTCGTTCGGCGTGGACAGTGTACCTAAGTCTTCCCAACCAAATGTGGATTTCCTTTTGTTCCTTTGAAGCCACATCACCACCTCCGTGATCCCCACTTCTTTACAGTGCTCGGATTTGTTCATTCCCCTTTATTTCACTTGTGGACCATTTTTTAGAGCCTTCAAGGTTCGCAAGCCTCTGCTCGAAGCTTTTATTTTAATTTAATTCTATTCTTATTTTTTAGGAGACCCGTTAAGACTAATGACTTAGGGACTTTGAATTTATGACAGGGTTTTCATTGCAAATTACGTCTCGGGTGAGTAGTACAATGTTTCTCTGTTGTTGTACTGTGGTGTGGATTCTTTCCGGAGTAACATCGATCACTTCGATTAATGTGTTCATACTGAATTCTTCGTGCAAGACTTGTGTTCGGGTGTACGTAGGTGTTCTTAGTATCCGTCTTAGGACTTTATTCTGTACAATTTAAAGTTTGATGCGCTGCCCCGTAGTTTCTTAGCCAGTACTATCACCTTGTAGTGCCTTACTTTTAGTGGCACGCTTCATTCTTTGTTGATGAATAGGTACGTTAACTATTCGGCCATTCTAAAGGCTTTGTTTCTTTGTTCTTGCGCGTGGCGACGAAAAAAAAAATAGTTGGTTATCAATTGGAGTTCCGCGGTATTTAATTTTTGGGCTCCAGTGTCAATTCCTTTTGTTGATATAAATTTTCTTGTAATTAGGGTCTCTTCTTTCTGAAATATATGCCTTCTATCTTCTCTGGATTGATTTCCATTTGCTTTCTTCTGTACCACGTCACCGTGAGGCAAACTGTGCTTGTTATCGTCTGATATATGTAAGCTGGCGTCTACTACTACTTGTGAAGAAAGCAGGAAATTAAAATGCTAGTATCACTTACAGTCAGTATAGACAAATGGATGGCCTCAGAGTGTGAACGCTTCCCATTGAACTCAACTATACACGAAAGATAAGCCGGCATCTCGTGGTCGTGCGGTAGCGTTCTCGATTCCCACGCCCGGGTTCCCGGGATCGATTCCCGGCGGGGTCAGGGATATTCTCTGCCTCGTGATGGCTGGGTGTTGTGTGATGTCCTTAGGTTAGTTAGGTTTAAGTAGTTCTAAGTTCTAGGGGCCTGATGACCATAGATGTTAAGTCCCATAATGCTCAGAGCCATTTTTTTGAACGAAAGATAACATGATACAATATCATTGCTGTACTAATCGTTGTTTGTAGTTACGGTTGCAGTGGTAAAACATGCTAGATTGACAAAATGATTGTATTTGGAAGCGGTAAGATAAGAGGTGGCATCTGTATATCTTGTAGGGAATGGAACAACGTGTATTTGATTTTACGAGGGCATGCCGAAAAGTAATGCGTCCGAATGTTTATGTGACAACTCTTACAGCTTTTTCAATCAAACAAACGTTATTAAAGTTCTTCATCTTTATTATTAATGTCTACATGTTTATTTGTGAACACAGTCACCCTGCCCGACGAAAACATTTCTCCCAACGAGAGACCAGCTTGTTGATACCGTCACTGTAGAATGTTTGTTGACGGAGCCACAACCTCTCCTCTGCTTGCAGCGCTTCATCACTATCAAAGTGAAGTCCGCAAATGTATTCTTTAAGCTTTGGAAACAGATGAAAACCGGACGGGGCCATGTCGGGACTGTATGGTGGATGGTCGATGACAGTGAGCCCAGGGTGTCGGATTGTTGCAGATGCCGCAGCGGTCGTGTGTGACGTGGCATAGTCATGCTGAAGGAGAGGGTGCTCCATGTGTGGACGAACTCTTCGAATTCGAAAATCGATTACAGCACGCTATTTCCCATCCACCGACACAATGACGCTGTACAGCGCCAGGTTACCTGCTACTAATCGGACCCCTCTAGCAGCAGATTGCTGTAAATATGTAGACATGAAGAATAAATATGAAGAACTTAATAATGTTTCTTCTAGTTAAAAACTTTAACAGTTCTCACATTAAAAATTCGGAGGCATTATTTTCAGAAAGTCCTCGCACTTTGTATTGATACGCAGGCACCGGAAGATGAAACCATAAAAGATTTCATAAGCGATTTGCAACTAAGTAAATGACAACTGAATGGGAAATTAATATGAAAACAGCCTGTGTGTTCCAAAACAAAAGAACGTACAGCTGAGGTCCCCATTATCGAGCCGGCCGGTGTGACCGAGCGGCTCTAGGCTCTTCAGTCTGGTACCGTACGACCGCTACGGTCGCAGGTTCGAATCCTGCCTCGGGCATGGATGTGTGTGATGTTCTTAGGTTAGTTAGGTTTAAGTAGTTCTAAGTTCTAGGGGACTGATGACTTCAGATGTGAAGTCCCATAGTGCTCAGAGCCATTTGAACCCATTATCGAGCGTCATGCAAGGAACAACAACTTTTCATATAATAAGGACTACAATAGGGCAAAACATGTCGACAGGGACATATCTGACATCACATCGAAACAGACACACACAGAAATCAGTATTGCTACAGACACAGAACTAATGTTCCCTCCTCCCCCCCCCCTCCCCCCCCCCCCCCCCCACTACCTACACACACGTACAACTTTACTAAGAGAGATTAGATATGGCGCCAGCGTAGCGTAGCCTTTTGGTCACTTTAAAAGTGTGAGAAGACATAAGTTACAGATATAATCACGCTCGTGTGTTTTCGGAAAATAAAAACGCTTAAAGTGTGAATAGTTTAACACTAACCTAGAATGAACGTACCGGATTGTGATAGATGTACTAATGTACGCAGGACAATAATACACAGTAACATACTTCACTAACATCAACTGTAGAGAAGCGATAAAAAAGAAAAAGACCGTGCTGCTCGGCGGCTCTGTCACATATATTCGTTGTTGCATATCAAGCCGACTGTAAAGGAACACTACTTGATTCATTATCATGTGTATTCAGATTTACACACACTGGAATTCACTATTATGAATCTCGGTGCTGTGTTTAACAGTTCATATGACAATGAAACGGTAAAGTTGATTCCAGAGTCGCCGTGAATCGGAAGAACGCCCAGTTTCAATACTAACATAGTTCGACACTGGAGGTCCTTGTTAGTAAGGAATGAGTCGTGATCATTATTTTTGAAAATACACATGTCTTTTCAGTCTGTCGATCGCTCTTTTATATCTAAAGATTACCAGTTCTAGGGACTGTCGCTAATCTTCAGGTCACAATCGTTTTTACACACTAACTCACCTTACAAAACACTACCAGTTTTCCTGTCATATGAATGATGTTCAGGATATTGAAATTTATAATAGTGAATTCTGTGTAAAATTGAGTGCATATGCCAGTGAAACAAGTAGCGTTTCAGTACATACTGTATAATTAAAAATTTTTTCTTCAGATGGGCTACAGTGTCTGAAACCGATAATCTTAAGATAATAAAACAGTGATAGACAGGCTGAGAATGAGTGTGTTTTCTAGTTATGTGCTGATCCGCAATCATGAATGGTTGGCTTGAAGTGCTTCCGAGCCGTCTCTAAGCTGAAAACGATGGCGGGACTTCGGCTACACTAAACCATTCATACTATCTGTTTTTTTTTTGTTCTTTTTTTCTTCGATCTTCTTCAAAAACTGAAACTAAATTTCCTGTTACCGCTCTTTAGTACTAATCATATCTTATCAAAATAATTGGGAGTTTGTCCCTAATAATAAACCATGAAACCAAATGTTACGCTTCCTACTTGGCGGGTCACGACCAGGTGTGGGCTTGGTCGACGTACGTATAGGCTGACACAACAGTTAGAACGCATGTGGCTCGCGCGACCTGCGATGGAGGTTCAGACGATGGGTCCTAAGACGCAAGCGGCGGTGAATAAAAAAGGAAGTGACCAACTCTCAGAGGTGACGTCATGTGTGCTGGCGGTGTGTAAGGAAATCGAAACACTGTCTGCCGTCACAGACAAAGGAGGTACCGCTGACCGCGGAGGCCTTTTGCTAGAGGCACAGATTCGCGCCGTTTCAGTCGGAGTCTCGCGCTTCCTCTGCTCGATTAGTCAACGGGGGAAGTTCAAATACGTGGCTACAGCTGACCGCCTTCTGCTTCCGGCAAGAGTTATTAATACATTTGCAATCAAAAACCTCGAGAAACTTTCGTGTGCGTCTTTTGTTCAGAGGCATTTCACACAGAGAAATAGAAAAGTGATTAAAACTGTATTGATATATTTTGAACAGATCATCGAAATTCGTAAAGTGGACTCTGTGTAAACTTGCATAGTTTTAGGTAGGAGATAATCTGAATTCGTGGTCGAAGAGGAAACAGCTGTTCGAACGATGTGAAAAGCTCTATTGATTGCGACAGAATTTGAAGTAGCTCTAATACTGTAATCTTTGGCTTGGAGAGCAGAAAGAATACCCCAGCGAGATACAGCAAACCCAAACCTTAAGAACAACAAATTGAACATATTTGGGGTGTGGTTCTGAGCACTATGGGACTTAACATCTGTGGTCATCAGTCCCCTAGAACTTAGAACTACTTAAACCTAACTAACCTAAGGACATCACACACATCCATGCCTGAGGCAGGATTCGAACCTGCGACCGTAGCAGTCGCGCGGTTCCGGACTGAGCGCCTGAACCGCTAGACCACCGCGGCCGGCAATTGAACATATTTGTACATACAAAAAAAAAAAAAAAAAAAAAAAAAAAAAAAAAAAAAAAAAAAATTATTGAGTGAACAGTTATAATAAAAGCAGTTTTACTATTTTTGAAATCAAAGTTACGAATTACAGTCATTTTTACTCGGAAGAAAACTACTTTTCAGTCGATTTTCGTTTTGACGAATATGAAAATAATTTATTTTCTATTTACAAAAGCAGTACTATTCTCAGAGAATACTGATTTATATTGCACGTAAAGCATACTGGAACCACTTGGTTTCTCCCAGTTTCCCAGGACAGTTCCAGAAAGAGACGTTCAGAGCGCGCTAGTTAGTTATCCAGCGCCTGAGTACAGCCCCCGTATGTTTCCACCGCTCAGCCCCTACAGCAGTATAGGAGATAACCAGAGAGAGCGCACTCCAACTTACTCGCCAGTTATATAGATGAAGTGGAAGATATCCTCTGACCAGTCAAGGAGGCGATTTGTTACAATAATAAAATGGAAGCTTTTGGCATCATTTTCGAAATGGCGAAGTTCGTGAACTCTCTACTATTTGCCTCTCTGTATACATACTACACGAATCAACCGCGATGGTCAACTTTAGAGCTACATATTTTTCCTCTTTTTCTACAACGTCCGCGTAGTAAATTTTCTATTCGGTCACTGTGGTCATGGGCCATTAACCAGTCCTTTCTTCTGGTATAGGTTTCCTGCGGATTTCTTCATTCTCAGATTTTTATAGCACCTCTTCGTATCTTGCACTTCATTTATAGCTACTGCTGCACTATCTCCAGTCTTGCAGTTTCTCTTTTTATCATTTTCTTAGGGTCCATTTTCCATCTATGTACGATTACATACTCCAGAGTGAACTTTCAGAAACATCTTCCTCAGTTTTGTGTTCGTATTTAATGTGTGTAGAGATTCTTGCTGAAGAAAATGTTCTTTTTCTATGTCAGTTTTCTTCTAATTTCCACAGATATCTCTATATTTTGCAAGCCTGTATAGCATGCGACGAAACGTGGCGGCGTTTAAAGCCAAGCTGTCATTTGAGAGTCCCTCCTCGCACCCTTCCGTTAGTGGGCAGTTCGCGCGCCATCAATATTTTCAAAAACTACCTCTCTTCTTCACCAAGAAACTTCAATACGATCTCACAAGAAGCAAATATATTACTAACGTAAGTGGCTGTTATGTCTGCAGTAAATGGTTGGTTTTCAACGGTGCGCCGTTCGAGTGTTGCACTGCTTCTTTTGATTCGAAACTCTGCAAACTGTATTTTGTTATAAGGACGACAAGTAGAAAAATGCGTATAAGTGCGAGTAGGATTTGCATACTGAGGGTCCGAACAAACTTAGTAATGTTTATAGATAGTTAACCCATCCCGGGAGTTGAGAATGTAGATATTTTTGCTAGTTATCGATATTGGTACAGGTACGATACAGGTTTTTTTTATTTTAATTTTTTATTTTATTTTACTTTATTTTATTTTATTATTTTTGTTATGGGACTTAACATCTGAGGTCATCAGTCCCCTAGACTTAGAACTACTTAAAGCTAACTAACCTAAGGACATCACACACGTCCATGCCCGAGGCAGGATTCGAACCTGCGATCGCCGGCCGGTGTGGCCAAGCGGTTCTAGGCGCTTCAGTCTGGACCCGCGCGGCAGCTACGGTCGCAGGTTCGAATTCTGCCTCGGGCATGGATGTGTGTGATGTCCTTTGGTTAGTTAGGTTTCAGTAGTTCTAAGTTCTAGGGGACTGATGACCTTCGATGTTAAGTCTCATAGTGCTCAGAGCCATTTGAACCATTTTTTTGAACCTGCGATAGTAGCATGTGTGTGTTTGAAATCTTATGGGACTTAACTGCTAAGGTCATCAGCCCCTAAGCTTACACACTACTTAACCTAAATTATCCTAAGGACAAACACACACACTCATGCCCGAGGGATGACTCGAACCTCCGCCGGGACCAGCCGCACAGTCCATGACTGCAGCGCCTCAGGTACATGCAGTACAAGGAATGGAAACAGAGTAAAATCTACAGTCGGCGTTGATGTCATTAGAGAGGAACTGAAACTTACATAGAACTCCAAGGGGCAGAAAATCGATCATTGTCATTTTAATGGAAACATCGTGACATTCATCTCCTGATATTTACGGAAACCCTGAATAGCTTAAGACTGATGACTAGATTCCTCCCAAATAACAGTCTAGCGCACTAATCATCGAGACCACACCTGAGCAGATGCATGGTACGAACTCCGATACATAGCCACGAAGATTACCAAGCCAAGAAGACGTCAGAGGCATATTGCCCTAGACGGAGGGGGTTTCTTATTTAACAAAAGGATCTGTTGATACAAATATTTACATAGAGGTGAGAAAAAGCGTTCTGAAACTGTGAGTTAGGTCCTCAGCTGAGTCTTAAAGTGCAACATTGATCTTAGTAGGACAGGAAATTGTAAGGTTTATTTCACAAAGTTGTCAAACCCTTGCTGGGTGCTTAGACCGCTCGGCGATCGTAGCAGCCGCGTGGTTCCGGACTGAAGTGGATACTGGTCTATCCAATCCTCAGGCCATAATAGATGGACCAGGCAGTCGGGTGACAATCGACAAGAAATATTTTTTTGTGTGATATAATTACAAATTAACAGTTTTCGGATTTTTTTGCTTTAGCTGTATTGCTGTTAAATTTCATGATGCTAAGTCAACGGGAAGGTTTTGATGCGTGAGTTATAGAATTCCAAAATACGCAACATAAATGGCCGTATCTTTTGATTACATTGACTTAGAAGCTTCAATAATTTACAAGGCCAAGAGACCGTGGACCTTAATATGTGACATAAATTTTCAACTTGATACAACTACCGTTCCCGAGAGAAAGTGTTTTTGACAGTCGGGCAACAAACAGACAGACGGACAGCTAAGTGTGCCTATTAGGTTTATGTTTTTACCGATCGAGGTACGGAACCCTAAAACAAGAGAAGTAGGAGAGGTAGGAGATGGTGAGCTATGGCTGATGAAAAGAACGGCGACAGTAAGAGGCGACCGCGACGCACGAGGCTTTGCGCGGACCGCGTGCGTTGACGGATGGCGACGTGCGCGTACTGGTGGTGGTGGTGGTGGTGGTGTCGGTGCCGCGCTGCGCCACGCCGGCGGGCGGGCGTCGGTCGTCGCATGCGGCGGCGGCGGCGGCGGCGGCGGTATCTGGCGGCCGATAGCGGCGGACAACACTTCTTTTCCATCAAGACAAGGCGCTGGCGCTATCGCGGCCGCGGAACCCACCCTCGCTATCGCCAGGAAGTCAGTCCGGCGGCGGCGAAGCAGGGCGAGGGTGGGGGAGGCGGGCCGCCGCCAGCAGCTGCGATAACACACACACACACACACACACACACACACACACACGGGCAGTAGGCTGTATCGAGCGCCACGCCTGCCGCTGCCTGGCTAAGTCATCCAACTCACACGTGAGCCGCTGGACGCGCCTGCACCTGTACTGACAATATTTTCCTGTCCTCGAATCCAAGTTCCGGCGTACCTTGTACATACGTAGTTTTTGTCTGCAGTAGACTTACGTGCCGCCACGAATTATCTCGTATGGTACTTTTCGTGTTATATTCTAAAGGTCAGTTATAATTTTCTACTCAACTAGCAGTGACCTTTTGACACAGATAACTATATTATTCAGAGATAAGACTGCTTAACTTATCACGAATAAACTTTATATAGCTCATACGAACGGTGTTACATCTACAAACAGCACAATTAGTCTGCATTAATCATTACCAAGGGTAGTAATAAGAGTTCATATGAGCTCCTGTCAGATTAGGACACCCACATATCCGCTGACGACGCACTGATACACGGTGTACAATAATTAACATCGAAAACTGTCACAGGTCAGAATGTCCTATAGCAGAAACAATCAAGACCCGTATGCTAGATAACTGGAAATGCTTGTTTAGGAACCACCACTGACCTTCTCGATTAAATCTCCATCAAACTGCGTTCGAATTTTACCCCTGGCGTAACTCCAAAAAAATACAATACCGAAGCACGTTACCTGTTAGAATTCGCTGTACTCTCATAACTGGCAAAAGAGGTGTTCCACGTGTCCCCTCACATTCAGAAACCATTATTCACTCCTCTGAGCCGCGAGTTTTCAGTTTTTTCAAATCCCCTCGGACCATCTCGCAAATCTGGACAAGACTGTATAAATCGCTACCTCAGTTCTTCTGCCCGATCAACAAGAGTGTTATAAGTTTCAATTCTGTGATGACCCCACACAGAAAAATCTGGATAATTGAGGTCAAGTGACCTTGGAGGCTAAGGTACAGGCTCCGCTCGTCCTATCGGTCTTGGACAATATTAGAGCGTTATGCTATAGATCCGGCCGGAGTGGCCGGGCGGTTCTAGGCGCTACAGTCTGGAACCGCGCGACCGCTACGGTCGCAGGTTCGAATCCTGCCTCGGGCATGGATGTGTGTGATGTCCTTAGGTTAGTTAGGTTTAAGTAGTTCTAAATTCTAGGGGACTGATGACCACAGCAGTTAAGTCCCATAGCGCTCAGAGCCATTTGAACCATTTTTTTTTTTTGCTATAGATCACAGCAAAATGAGCTGTTTCCTCATCATGTATTTTCCAGCCATAGGCCAAGGGTGAAGTTGGAGACCGATTAGATGGGGATTTAATAGAAAAGTTTACATTTCAAGTACGTTTGTACTAACTAGGACAATTTTTCATGCTGAAGTCAGTGGCAGAGCGTAACCACAGTTTCGCAATTTCCTCTAAAACGGTTCGAGTACTGACCCGTGTTTACTCGAGTACCTTAATTCGTGACAGTTAACGTATCGTAATTATGATACATCCTCTATAAAAGGAACGTACACTCGGAGAGAAACTGTAGCGATTTCTTAACGACTTATACAAAATACTGTTGAAGTATGATAAATGACACCTTCAAAAATGAGATAACGTACAGATAAAAGGGTGAATTTTTTAGACAAACATTTGTGCTATACCACTTGTCTCAGTCGTATCTATTAAATAAGTCATCGCTATTCTTCGAAGTGATGTGAATTAGGATGTAAGCGCAAAATCTAAGCAAACGGGCGAGATAGATGTAAACCACACAACGTACTTGAGCGTTTTACCATCGAGTAATATCTGAGGAGTCGACAGCCTTGCCACAATGGTAACACTGGTCCCGTCAGATCCCCGAAGTTAAGAGCTGTCGGGCTTGGCTAGCACCTGGATGGGTGACCGTATGGGTCTTCCGAGTGCTGTTCGCAAGCGGCGTGCACTCTGCCTTCAGATGCCAATTGACAAGCTGCTTGATTGAAGAGTAACACCTCTGGCCACGAATACTGTTAAAGACCGGGAGAGCAGTGTGCTGACGAAACGCTCCTCCGTATGCGCATCCGGTGACGTCTAACGGCTGAAGACGACACGACGATAGCCCCTTGGGCCTTCCGAGGTACGTTCAGACGGAGAGTTTAATATTTGAGGAAGACACCAGAAGTCAGTTGGCACAATCGGAGATAACTTTATACAGTAATAGACACTGTACTGGTATCAGATATTCCTAAAAGTGAGCGACTAAAGCAAAGCATAGAATGGAAGCGACACGTGGAACACCTGAAGTCGGGAGGAAAACACACTGAATGTGTTGGGTGGTGCTGTCGATAAGTAACAAAAACTAAGTGTAGAGATAAAGTAAGAGATAAAAAAACTGTGGAAGATCGTTTCCATTTGAAATGACAGGTTGGTACGACATCCACGAATAGTTAACTTGGCCCTGGAAGGAGCATTATGGTTGTGGAGGAAGAGAGAGTGAGGGGAAGGGGTCAATAGGGGCATACAAAGACTAAAATAGCTTCTGAAGAACGATGGACCAGCAGATGAAAAGATTCACCCCATACAGGTGAAGATAGAGGATAGCTTTAAATAAGTCGAAAGACTGATGTAAAAAAAAAATTGCTGATTGTCTCGATTGAAGGACCAGCGAAAGAACCCAGATATGTATCACCAGTTGGCTCAGTCAGTAAGACATTTTGATGGAGATAGTGATCTTACACGAAATGGTTGGACAATAATCATGTTCTTCCGACTAAATGGAACTAGTTAAAGAACAACCTTTCCAAGTTGACTGGCTTCATCGAAAATATAGAGCGGCACCACAACCAGTACAATAACAGAGATCAGGGTACCTACGGAAACAAACAAACGTTCATCCCACGATTAATTTGCTGTACGAGTGACTAGGACCGGTTATACAGACTGCAAAGAAGTTTAGAAAGTATTCATGTAAACGTAGATACTTCAAGTTAGAAGGGATCTAAATTTGGTTGCGTATCACACCCTCATGTTTCGTTCTGCATTCGGTTTTCTGACAATGAGGCGGGTCACAAATTATTAGCAAACTCCATCTCAACTCGATAGCGAACTGCCTTGTGCAGCCCTTTCTCATCGTCGTACCTCACCGTACGCGCGGGTCACGGAGATACGGACTCTTCTAAGCCATTAAATATCTGTCACGGCACATTTCACACCGGGAATAGACACTGTGATGTTAGTAGCATGGCATATCTGCAGATTCTGAAGCAACTGTTATAAATTAAATAATCTAAAACAAAAATATTGAGAGATAGTCGTTAAATAGCACGAAAAAGATAATCTACTAAAAATCTGAGCCGAAATACGTCAAGAATGCCTCGCACGGAATCCAGATCTCCGAAGATAATTGCTACTATTTTAATTAGATTTTAAATACTGCAAAAACTGTGGTGTTATTCTGAACTTTATAACTTCTTTGACAATGTTTCTGTCTCAAATCACCGAAGGACATAATGTTGTAGTTGTAAAATTATGGAAAAGGGATTTGGAAACTGCAAGGGAAATATTATTTAAAGATTCAAATGATTTTTTAAGATTATTCTGGAATACATATCGGATAAAGGAGGGATTTGACCTAGCGTAATAGTCACCATAGCTAATGAAGCAAAAATTGAAAAGTAAGATTTCGTTATGAATACACAGATGTAAAAATTAAAAATGTTCTCATGCTTCTTCTTCAAATGATTTCTTCTGCCTATTCAACGCTGCGGTGACACGTTAGTGGTCCCTGCATTATTACTGGTGTCCTTGCCGGTCCTCATCATCGTACAAACGTTTATTACGATGTACTTTCATGGACTAATAAATAAATATTCAACAACTTTTTAAAACTATCCCGAATATATTTTCGCTTACAACCATTATAATACTTTCAAAAGGTTAATAATACTTGGCGTGCGTACATTTTATACACAAGTCATTATACGCGTCTCGTCTCTTTCAGACCTCAACACAGACAGACAGCTATTAATTAATTAGTGCGCACTGGATTACTCATTAATAATCATCTCTGGCCTCGCTATCTTTTATCGTTGTCACAGATGTTATCCCTATCTAGCGGCCAGAGAGCGCATCTCTTAATCAACTTAAAAATTACCGCCATATTTTACTTTAATGTTCTGAATGAGGCTCAGTTCGAAATACAGGTTGGAATGTTGTTCAGACTGTGCTTTGCAGGATCTACATCTTTAGTAAAGTGTCGACTTGCCGTTGGGAGCCGATACTAGTACGGCGACGTAGGGCTGAAACACAAGCACCAGTGAACATTGCAGATGCGGACAGTCAACACGGGTCTGGATAAGGTTAGCAGGGCTGCCGCTTTTCGTATCGGGCCATTAAAGGAATACAGAGAGGTCCTCTTTCCGCACCAGGATTGAAGAATATGATTCGGAAGTTCGAATTAACTGGCGATTTGGGAATTGCTCCTGGGAGACGCTGATGCCCAATGAGCCACAAATTGTTGAAGTTACTGGTGCCATGGCTAAGTATGTTGGACGCAATGTGCGAACTTAAAGCAGTGCACGAGCTGTGTCATGACAGCTGAACATTCCGTAGTCCACCGTTCGAAAAGTGCCGCGAACAGTTATGGAATGGTATCTTTAGGGTGGTTCCTGACTGTCGTAGATGTATATGGTCGTCATATTGACCAACCTTTGTTACCTGGAATGTAAACATGGTACGCAATTAGTAAACATTAAACTCAGATGCGAAAATTAAAATGTGTTTCTTACAATTGTTTATTCTTAATTTCCCTCCCACCTGTCTTTAAGATGTTTCCACAAAGTTTCGTTCTCCTCCGATCACTTATTTTTCATGGGGCCTCCCGAGTAGCGAAAGTTAATTGTATCCACCCAGTACATAGTCGTAGCTGCTGCTCTCATGTTTACGGAATCTGAGCAGCTGGGCTGAATATCTGTTTGGTGGCAGTGTATAACTGGCAATCATCAGACGGGAATTGTATTACTGGAATCACCAGAAGAACCTACGTTTCTCTGAGAATGGAAGAAGTCTATCAGTTGCAATGGGCTACGGTGGAGCACAAGACCCTATGTTTTATTGATCAATGTACTTGTAGGAATATATCGAGTTTCACAATTATAACACTATTCCCAATGATGCCTTGTGTCTGAAATCAACAACATGTATTGAAATGTGATGCATTAACAGGAATTAAATGTTCCGCCAGTAAAAACCACTCAATTTTTTGTACGGAAGTAAAAGTGAAACGTTTTGTCTCTTCCGAAAGACAACTAAGACAATGGATTTGCATTTCTCAAATGCAGCTCTCACTCACAAACAGAGAATCTTACAAGGCTTACTGAGACGTAATCCCAGCAGTTTGTCAATAACAAGCATTGACAAACATATCATTAATTTATATTAGATCCGATTTTACATGACCAATTTGAATCGGTATAACATTACAGATAATGAATGCTGAAACCAAAGACAACAGCTTCCACTATCATGTATCAACGATCACAGCCACCATGTCTTCCCTTCCCTACGTATGAGCAAAAGTGAGAGAGTGAAGAAAGCAAGATTAGAAACGTAGCACAAGCAAGAGTAAGACAAAGATAGGAAATTGGCCACATCCCTTTCAAAGAAACTCTTTTTGAGTTTGCGTTAATCGATTTAAGGAAACGATGGAACACCTAAACCTGGATTGGCAGGCCTGCATCCTAAGCCAAATCACTCATTGGAAGACACTGAAATCTCTACAATTTAAAAACTAAAGAATACTTTTAATGGTACCAGAAGTCCACTGCTAAATTTATAGTTATTAGATTGCAGCTATTATACAGGGTGATTCAAAAAGAATACCACAACTTTAAAAATGTGTATTTAATGAAAGAAACATAATATAACCTTCTGTTATACATCATTACAAAGAGTATTTAAAAAGGTTTTTTTTTCACTCAAAAACAAGTTCAGAGATGTTCAATATGGCCCCCTCCAGACACACGAGCAATATCAACCCGATACTCCAACTCGTTCCACACTCTCTGTAGCATATCAGGCGTAACAGTTTGGATAGCTGCTGTTATTTCTCGTTTCAAATCATCAATGGCGGCTGGGAGAGGTGGCCGAAACACCATATCCTTAACATACCCCCATAAGAAAAAATCGCAGGGGGTAAGATCAGGGCTTCTTGGAGGCCAGTGATGAAGTGCTCTGTCACGGGCTGCCTGGTGGCCGATCCATCGCCTCGGGTAGTTGACGTTCAGGTAGTTACGGACAGATAAGTGCCAATGTGGTGGCGCTCCATCCTGCTGAAATATGAATTGTTGTGCTTCTTGTTCGAGCTGAGGGAACAGCCAATTCTCTAACATCTCCAGATACTGTAGTCCAGTTACAGTAGCACCTTCGAAGAAAAAGGGACCAAAAACTTTATTGGCTGAAATGGCGAACAAATGTACAACTAAATGAAACTTTATAGCTCCCTTAATTCGCCGACAGATAGTGCTTAGCTCTGCCTTTTGTCGTTGCAGAGTTTTAAATTCCTAAAGTTGTGGTATTCTTTTTGAATCACCCTGTATTTGCGAAAGCGGTGTGTTCGTCGAAGTCTTACGTACTTACGTTATGTGCAGAGTATTAACTGTCCTCTTCACTAGCAGCTTTTCACTGAACTCAGCGCATCATCGTTGCATAATTGAACCTCGTCCCGTACTTACCTGAAAGAAAAAAGGAAACACTATGAATTTGTTCGTGTTCGCTAAACGTTAGACAAAAAAGCTAACAGACGTCAAGAAGTTGAAGCAACTACTGAGTAATGTAAACACAATCTTTTTAATCCACTGCTACATCATGCGTTGGATAATACACTTGCAGAGAACAGAAAGTGTACCTTGTTTTGTGAACTGCATGGCTTAAACGATGATGAGACAGGTTTTACATCAAAGTAGCAGCTCAGAAACAGATGAGGCAACCATAATGTCCCGCAATATTGCTGCTACTTTTCTGCACACGACTCAGTATACGTCTTATTTCGATTTATATGAACAGACGCAGGACAACAATTCGGTAAGCTTTTTGCGTTACATATAATGTATTAAAAATCACGGATCGCCCCTTGAAATCTTCAGAAAGTTGCCGCGAATTTAGGTCACGCATGCTTCTTGATCCTCAGAATTAAGCAGCGATGAAACTTTGAATACAAGTAGCACGTAACTGAATCTGCTATTTGAAAAACCACACAAGTTATGTTCATTTTCAGCCAAATGCGTTTAATGCGTAGATAATAATAAGAGACATAGCTTCATGTTTCAGAGAGAAAGCATAACATGTCCGGTTCGTTTTAATAGTACTGATGAATTCTTTATAATCGTGTTCATTTCAGAAATCACACATGTCCAGGATATGAGTTTTTCGTCAATTAAAAATTCTGACAGCCACCATATGAACTACTAGCGCTATTCACAATTATCTTCCCGCCGAAAGTCAGCTGTTATTGTAGTTCATCATGGAGGAAGATAATGGTGTTCTGGGAGTTGAAGTTGAAGAAAGGAAAGAAATGGCAAAAGCAAGTGGAGTAGAAGTGTGATAAAACAAAGAGCGCCTGAGTTAAATTTTTACATCGTGAAAATTGGAAAGAAAAAACCGTTGCAGAAAGACAGTCTGGAGAAACATGCATGCAAATATTTGCAACATAACTTTTAAAATTGACTTCGATGGAAGACTTCCTCAGCGTACAGGTATGGGTATTGACATTTACCTTCTTATATTTCAACAGATAAGCAAAACAGTAGTGCACAAACATAATTTCTGAGGAGCAGCAATGGGAAGTGTTCAACGAATTTAATAGTTCTGATACCAAGAATGAGCAGGACACGTATTTTCAGAGCTTGATGGAAGTCGTTCCAGTACAGAGAAGGTGCCCATGCGTTACTGGTGGAAGTAAACGAAAAAGTCATGGAATTAAACGCAGAACTTCGATCTCACCTTCAGGACAATATGTGGTACGTAAATCAGCATTTATCAGTATGCATGACATCACAGAAAATCGAGTCCCGTAGGCTGGTTACCTACTAGCTGCAGGAAAATATCCTGCGGATAACCGACGAAAATGTGTATCAGTGGGGAAATAACAAGCGTAGCCATGGACCATATAGCATCTTTTCCCTATCAAGAAGCCCATTATTCAGGAAATGACTAAAAATGTCTTGAAGAGAAACTTAATGTCATGTCTGAACTTTTGAAGAAAATGCATCCTGGTAGCAAAATTAAATATCATTATTATTGCAAAGTATTCTTGAAGGGTTCTCTCTATCATTGTGACGACCTCAGGTTGATATCTGTAGTAAGTGTGAAGGATTGAACATTAGGACAAAAAGTAGAAATCTTAGTGCAAATGCTAAGCGTGTAACACTAGCTGAGCTTCATATTCCCAAGCGAAGATCTGAAAAGTTGTTTGTTAAAGTGAAAGCAGTGGAAGAGTTAATGCAGACAAGGAATGACATTGCTGCTATCAGTACTGATTACATGTAGGATCTCCACCTCCCCACAGATCCTGCCCAGGAGGCGTTTTACCTTAGACAGCTCATTCTTAACGTGTTTTGTGTACACGGTCACAGATCGGAAAAAGTAACATTTTCTGTGTACTGTGAAGATGTTGGAACCAAAGGGCCGAACGAAGTTTGATCATTTCTCGTAGAGTATCTTGAGAGTACTTCACAAGAAGTGAGGGAATTACATGCATCTTCAGATGCGTGTGCTCCACAAAACAAACCATACAGGTCTGAGATTGTGGATTGCACTGACAGATCAAGGCATGTTCAACGTCGTACATGACTATTTTCCAATACGTATCGCTCTCTTATGTCATGTGACAGACATTTTCGAGTACCTACAAAAAAGGTGAAAAGGACGGATAGAATTTATGTACTTAAGGAGTGTTACTATAAAAAAATTTGTCTCACATTACACTCTCAGACGTAATTCTGCTTGAAAGGCTCGTGGCAGTTAGCATCTGAGTCCTGTCACGGGGGTTTGTGATCAAGACGACGTAATCACCTCTGAATCAAGTTGGTCGTGGATCATTTTGTACTGAGTACGGTCCAGTGTGTGAATTCTGACCTACAGTGTTTAAATTATGACTAATGACGCTCGAATGTGATTTGTTAATCCCTAAGGCAACTTGGTATCTTTTTTTTTATAGTGACTCGCAGAAGTAACAAATTACATAGGTGAAACATTTAACTGTATCAGCGAATGCCGACGATTCCTGGAACGCTAACAATCAAGAAATACTCCACTCATTAATCATGTGTGTTAATGACGTGCTTACGTAAGCGGCATGGCCTTGTTTCTCTTCTTTCAGTAACACTTATCCGTTGGTCTCCAAACTGTGGTACACATTACTTTGCGTAGACGAGCGCTGAGAAAGAAAGTAACAACATCCTGAGATAAGAGTCCAGATATGTCTCACAAAGGTTAAACCCGAAAGAAGAAAATGATTTGCTGATAGAAAGTGTAAGCACGCAAAACAGAACTACGCATATGGGTGAATAACTTCACTTCCGAAGGCTACGGCCTGAGTTAATGCATTTAGTACCGTAACGGCAAGCTTTCAGAACTCAACGGATTCAGAAAAAGAGCACTGTCTGACTTCATGCAGTTATTTTCAGTAAAATATTACTCAGATATAGCATAATGAAACTTTAATTTTACTTTAATGTAGTCGTCGGCCCCGTTGTAAGCCCTCTTTCGGACTGCCGACGCTTTTGAAAACCCAAGTACGATCGATGGGTCTGGCTTGACCATCACTGCACCCTCCTCTCCCCAGCGAGCAAACCCACGTCCATATTTGACGCCGGGTTGCTCTCACGCCACCTGAGTTATCAGACAGTGCTTACGTTTCCTGTATTCGCGACAGTAATGTGCATTGGCTTTGGGCCAGGATTGGCATTTACGGTGTCTTCCTCTTATTGAATTCAGCGTGCTACGAAAATCGATATTTTTCAAACTATTTCGAATTCATAATGTTGTATCGTTTTGTATTTCTTCATATACACACCTAAAGCTGAGAATGAACTTCAACACCTGAAGTTCTCTTCACAATAACACTTAGTTAACTCAGATAAGAGAATTAGTCTTTGCCATATAATCCTGTTCATGGAGAAGTGCCTAAACTGTAAAGTCGAAAATCGTGGGTGCCGTGAATACGGCATCTCTATCGCTACATACTTCCATCCCTGATGTGTTCGATTGGGTTCAGAGCTGGCGACTTGGAGGACCAACAAGTCAATTTGAACTCTCCACTATGTTCCTCGAACCACTACGTCACATTCCTGGCCTTGTGACATGGCCCATTATCTTGTTGAAAAATACCACTGCCGTCGGGAAACATGACCGTAATCAACGGGTGTACGTGGTCTGCTACCCATGTCCGATACTCCTTGGCCGACAACGTGGGTTGTGCGAACTTCCTTGGACCCATGGATATCCACGTGAACGTTCCGCAGAGCATAATGGAGCCGTTACCAGTTTGTCTCCGTCTCGCAGTACACGTGTCAAGGAGCTGTTCTTTGAAAGACGACGAATTCGCGCCCTCCCTTCGGCATGATGAAGAAGGTATCGGGAATCATCAGACCATGCAAAGGTCTGTCACTGCGCCCACCTCCAGTGCCGATGGCCACGTGCCCATTTCAGTCACAACTGTCGATGTTGTGTTAACATTGGCACGTGCATGGTCGTCGACTGTGGAGGGCTATCGTTGGGAGTCTTCGATGCACTGTCTGTTCAGATACACTTGTACTCGGCCGAGTAAAGTAAAGAAAATTTAAGTAAAGTAAAGAGACATTAAAGTCTGACCTTAGTACCGCCACAGCTGCCGACTCAGTCTGTCCATTCTACGATGTGCAACATCTGTAATGACGAGTGTCCACTGAACCTCACGACATTTCGACGTGGTTTGAATTGGCTTCGCCACGTGTTAAAGACACCACAGCACTCCTTGAACACCTGAAAAGTCATGTAGTTTCCGAAATGCTCTTGGCGAGCCACCGGGCCATCAGTATCTGCCCTCGGTCAAAGTCAGATAGATCGCGCGCGATCCCTATTTTCTACACACGGATAGCACGCTCACTGGTACTACATGCAAGTTGCACGTGTCTGACTAGTAGTGATTCCTCGCCAGGTGACGCATTGTCGCCTGGCCGGGTTTATGGTTCAAATGGCTCTGAGCACTATGGGACTTAACTTCTGAGGTCATCAGTCCCCTAGAACTTAGAACTACTTAAACCTAACTAACCTAAGGAAATCACACACATCCATGCCCGAGGCAGGATTCGAACCTGCTACCGTAGCGGTCGCGCGGTTCCAGACTGTAGCGCCTAGAACCGCTCGGTCACTACGGCCGGCTGGCCGGGTTTATATTGACAGTAAGTTGGTCATAATGGTCTGGCTGATCAGCGTATATTCTTATGGCTCATTTACAACTGTGGGGCAGCTGTTTTACACAGGGGCTCTCGAAAGTAGCGTGTGCAGAGCAGATCCCGCCTCACTCCGCCACGCTCCATTGTCGCCAGTTTCGCTGACAAATATAAATATGTGAAACCCGACCACGCCAGGGAAGGAACTGCAATAAATCAGCTCTAGTTGGCTGATCACGGTCTGCAACCTCTCCATTAATATTTAGAAACAGGCTGTAAGGTGCCTGGATCTGATGTATTACACAGAAATGAAATTCCTCGATTAAATTGCCTCATTTTGGAGATTTTAACTCCCAATAACACTCTCGTTTCTCAAAGGTTTGTTCCATAGCCAAAACCTAGCTGCTTTAGTCTAATAAATTGCCTATGCTTTTGTAGACTGAGACGTAGCCAATGAGCTGCCAGTTTGTTTTGTACCTGAATTAGAACACAAGTTCGTCGTAAGGAAGAACGGTCGGTGCTACGATTATCAGCTTGGGCCGGCGTGGTGTGGCAGACAGACAGCGCCGGCATTGATCTGGAGAGGAGGCAGCCGAGTACCGAGTTTTTGGGCGCCCCTCGCCTGCGCCTTATCTGCAGCTCAGCCCAGCGCATCACGCGACAGCACTCAGTCCGCCGCTATCTGGGGCCCCGAGATGCGAGCCCGATAGCGCCACAGCCACAGCCACAACCAAACCCCCTGCCCCTCTTGCTTTCCTCTACATTCCTATATCACGTGTGCACAACGTCCGCTTCTGCTGCACTATGTCGGACACACATCTCCGTTACCTTGCAGAGTCCAGGCATGGAACTGGCGTTCGGTTCAAGGGCAACGCGAGGCGAGAGTCACTGTCACTCACTGCTTTCCCCGACATAACGTGCTGTCACCCTCATTTCAACAAGCCACAGACAGCTAACATTTTAAAAATAAATAAACGCCACACGACAAAAAAAATAAAGCATACTGAAAAGGGCAGGGGGGGGGGGGAGGGGGTGGCGAAATTAAACTTCACCGGTTGAGAGGGGATGTGATTTAATTTTTAGTGATCACAAAACTGAGACAAATTTACAAAGTACATGGCAGCATGAGCCCACTTATCAGTACGACGTTGCACCCCACTGCTCTGGCACTGGGATATAGTTGACGCTCGACCTTGTCCCACGCAAGTTCTGTCAGGTACACATCTAGTGATATTGTTGGCCACAAAAGTACCTCAAAGTCACAAAGACAGTTCGTAGACAACATGCCATTTATAGAGTAGCATTGTCCTGTCGAAAAATGGCTTCACTGTACTGTCACATGAGAGGTAACACATGAGGACACAGGAAATACGTGGCATGCCGTTATGGTATCACCACCAGCCCTCATCTGAAGTCATACCCGATGGCTCCCCAGACCGTGACGCCAGGAGTGACAATGCTATGCCTCTCCGCACCACTGAAAGAATGAGACCCGGCCCCAGGTCGTCACCATAATCGCCGACGACGATCATTTCGGATAGTGCAGATCCACTATTCATCGCTGACGACTCCATTCATCAGCAGTCCGTTTTTTACTGTGGTGTTAAAGACAGGCTATGCATGGGACGGTAATTCCCTGCTAGCCTTGCACCAATGGCGCAGTATGCCTCAGAATGTAGCAGCGAGTCCACTACTTGTCCTCGGATGGCGGCTGCAGATGTGGAGGGGGCTGCGACGTGCCTGACGCACACTACGGCGGCACCTCCCTCATGGCGGTCAAACATTGTTGACTAGAACCTTGAGGGTGAGTATACCTGCCCTCACGTTATCGTGCGGTCCAAAATCGAGTAATATCCGAGTACCCAACAAACATGGATACTGCGTGATTTGAGCAGCCAATCAAGCGGAGACCGAGAACGACGACACTTTCGAGCACTATCAGGTGCTGTTAACGCTGTCTCACACGTATACGCGTCATCTTCGTGTCCTTTACAGCGGGCACTCGATGTCGGAAGCTGCTCATCCCCTCGTGTATCCTACAAGGCCTGCTAGCAACAATAAACGCATACGATGCTAAAACATGCTGGTGGCTGCTCTACATGTCGCAGAGGGTAGAATATTTAATCATTTACATACCCACCGCTTACGTGTACGTGTAATAAGGTGACCGTGTCATCTGAGTGCTTCACTTTTTTCCAGGCGCGGTTTTATTTTTATTGTATTAAACGTGCTTAGTGCTTAGTACAAACGGTTCAGCATAAGTACCAAGAAATTGCGATTCAGGTAAATACGTCATCTGTAAAGCTTTTGTCCAAAAGTTTGAGAAGCACCTGTGCCATGCAGTAGTTTAAGAACTGTGACAGCAAAAAAACTTTTACAAATTAGTGAACTTCATAATTCATACTGTGTAAAATCGAAGTGTGCACTCACCATTATTAGTATTTCACTTAGTTCTGTGACCGTAAACACAGGTTTGCAGACCAGGCTACGCTGTGTGTATGTGTGTGTGCGGGAGGGTGGGGAGGGGTGGCTGCCGTATCTTTAAGTCGTTTGTCGTTTTCACCTACGTTTGGAAAATGCAGTCTCTCTTATTTTTTCCTCAGGGGACTATCTTTCTCTTTCTGTCTTCCCTTCCATCATCTTCATGTGGCTTGCGGCAGCACATTTGGACTCGCGGACCGTGTCAGATTTGTTAATGGCAGCCGGTATGGGCAGCCTGTGAATGAGACATTTTCCTGGCGGTATCACTTCTACATTTTGTCGGGCAGGAAACCAGTTTACGTGAGCTGAATCTCGAAAAATTGGAAAATTAATGTATGTAAAAATGTAAGCTACTTTTAGCAAAAGTTTGTGGAAAAGAGGGAAGGGAGGGGGCAGTAACTGTAAAAGGGGACGGCATTCCATCTCGTCATACAGGCACTGTAAATCACACGTTCTGATGATAGTACCATAAAGAAGAATCTGTAACATTTTCCGCTAAGTCATATTACAAGCTGGACAGTACATTTATTGACAAAGTTTTTCATTTTCGTTCAAACGTAAATCTGACAACTACATGAAGACGAGGTGACTTTTCGATGTGCTGTATATGGAAACGTCCATTGTACAAAGTACAGATCATTTGTGGGTGGAAGTTCCTCCACCATTTGTTATTACTAGCGATTTAGCCAAGAAGTAACGACAACTTGTTTTGTTTATAGGGACGAGATCCCGTCTGTGTCCGAATAGGTAGCCGCACGCGATGTCGGAACAAGCAGATGTACGGAAGACTGCCTGGTCTGTGTTAACAATACACCTGAGTATGCACAAGAAAAAGCATGCCATATTTCCTCTCGGAATTTCGATGTTTAATCGGTTAAACATCATTTCAGATTGATGGTATTGGTTTCAGGACGCTCAACGGCAAACTCATCAATGAGCTTGAAGAGTATGAGCTAAACGCTTAGTGAGAACAAAAGGTTTCCTCATAAGCTATTTTCTTGGCTTAATGGCCTGTAGACACATTACATGACTGTATGGCAATGACAACAGAAACACTGGTTGCTTATCAACGTATTAAAATGGATAATACAAATCACACGTAAGAGTATTTGTTTACATGCACGTTCACATCTTTCCTCAAACTTACATGAAGCTATAACAAAGCCATGACATAAAAAACTAAATAAAACGATAATTAGTTGAAGAAAGTGCTAACTTCCCTGGCATATATCGATGGCTGAAGACTGGTTTGATGAGAGGCACCGCGAATTCCTTTCCTGTGCAGACCTCTACATCTGAAGAGTAGCTCTTGCGCCCTGCTTTCTCAATTATTTGTTGGATATATTCCAGTCTCAGTTTTTACCCTTTACAGTTTCCTCTAGTACCATGGAAATTATTATATGATGTCTTAACACATGTACTATCATTCTGTACCTTCTTTTCGGTGTCTTCCTTATGTTCCCTTCTTCGTCGATTCTGCTGAGAACCTCTTCATGCCTTATCATTCCACATAATATTCAACATCTATCTATAGCATCACATGTCGGGCTCATCGATTCATTTCTTTTCCAGTTTTACCACAGTCCATGATTCACTACCACACAATGCTGTGCTACAAAAGAACATTCTCAGAGATTTCTTCCTCTATTTAAGGCGTATGTTTGATAACAGTGGTTTTTATTTTGGTCATGGATGGTCCCCTTTTGCCTCTGTTAGTATGCTTTCAATATCCTCCTTGCTTCATTCGTCATATGTTATATTGTTCGAAAGTAGCGGAATTCATTCACTTCGTCGCCTTCGTGGTGACCGATGTTAATTTTTATCACTAATGGATCGTTCAGAGTCAACTCATCCAGAAATTTAAGTAAATGAAACCTTAACCTCACAGAAAACATTCAGATTTTGTGTAATGAAACTTTAGGAACCTCTATGATGGACTCCAAAATTTTATTCCATTTGGTTATATGATTGCAACGCTATAATAAGAATAAACTTGGGGTTTTGCAACCACATTTTAGAAAGCTTCACCTGTCGTTGAGAACATAATGTTATAGTTCCTATACTTTTTGCAGTAGGATATTGACGTTTTAAATGACAGAGACTAGTGTGGTCTTTGGAAGCCACATCCTTAAGTTTAGAGGTATTAATTTTTTTGGTCTTACATTGCTTGTTGTTATAAAGATGAAATAAAACCATTGTCTGCAAATTAATTTATTTTTTTCCAATTTATTTTTTTCCAATGTAGTCAGCTTAGGAAATCTTCCCCCATCGTTCCCTAATCCGATGAGACCGATGACCTAGCAGTTTGGTCTCTTCCCCCAAATCAACCCAACCCCTAGAATGCTTATGATATTCCTACGCGTTAGTGAGTTCATGGACAGATTTGAGCAATACTGTAAGTATACATCATTTTACATCCTGAAAAACTTACTGGCATATTATTTTCCTAAATTATGCTTACAATAGTACCATCTTTTCTACGTTAAATAGTGAAAGGCTACTCAAGTAGAGAATATTCTCAAGATGTTACATTGCAGATGAATGTGATGGTTCCCTGACAACTGTTTCTGAGCTAACTAAAGAAGAGCAAGAGTTACTATTATGGCGCTGTGGTGTTGTATCTTTGCTATTAGATCAAATGCACTTATGTACTAAACACAAAGGAATACATTTATTAAGATTCTTACTACATAAAAAGCGATGCGTTGACCCTTCCAGGTGTCAAAAAGAGTCTTATGGTTTGCGTGAAGTGATTTTACAGCAAGAAAAGGAACTAAGAGAGAAAGGACTTTCACTGTTCCTGTGAAAAGCTATGCCCAACTTGTAGAAGGAAGGTTAGAGAACATAAGAAAGGAAATAAAGGAACTCCTTCAGAGAATACCATTGACACTGGAGACGTTACAATTCAATCTCTAGAAAGAGATAAACTAGACACAAGTTTAACAAATTTGGAAATGTCTGCTGCTAAATTTCATTCTATTTCTCAACACAAGAGGGCTTCAATAGCCAAACGTAAACTGGCATCCGCAATGGAGGGTTTAGAAAATGAACTCTCACGTATGTGCTTTGTTGAACTGGGAGAGAAATATTAGCATAAACTTTCACGTATGTACAGTATTGAATTGAGATCGAAATATGAGCATGAAAACTATGAACATGAACAGAAACTAACCCATTTTGATAAATTAATGGAACAAATAAAAGAGAAAATGAACCATTCCAATTATACAGAAAAAAATCAACTTTTGACTCTTGTGCCAGAGGCTTGGGCTCGACAAAAAGTATGTGAAATGTTTTAAGTCTGAATATTTGGTACGTCAGACACGTACTCTTTTGAAACCAAAGGGAATTTTATCACTCTCTGAACAAAAAAGGGGAAAGACATCATCACAGGAAACAGCTGAAAGATTAAAATATTTCTGTCTGGATGATGAAAACTCGAGAATAATGCCGGAAAAGAATACAAATTGAGCATCAGGAAAAACATACATGAACAGAAACGACTGATTATAAGTAATTTAACTGAACTATACTACCTACACAAACATAAATTTCCTGAAAACGAACCAGGCATTTCTACATTTGCCCATCTTGGGTCGAAACAATGTGCACTAGCAGGAGTATTCATTCCGTATGTGTGTGCACCATTCATCGAAATGTTCAGTTGCTACTACATGCCATTAATCTTAAGAACAACCTACCAACATCTAACGGGATTAATAACTTGCAACGTCAGTCACAGCCCCTGTATGATTCATCTCTGTGACAAATGTCTTCCTATATCCCTACTTCAAGAATACCTGCAAAATCAGATAGAAGATTTTGAGCCTGATGAAAGAGTTAAATATAGTCAGTGGGTTTCTAAGGACAGGATGAATTTGGTTCTTAAAGTAAATACATTTGTCAGAAATTTGTGAATTGACTATAAAGATGATAGAGAAACTTGTACCTCATTCCTAGTTCTTGAAACAAGAACTTGAATTGCCTGTAAGTGATACTGAATATTTCATAGACGGCTGTGCTGCACAGTATAAAAACTGCAAGAACTTTTTGAATGTATGCAATCATGAACAAGACTTCAAAATTAAATGAACTTGGCGATTTTTTGCAACTAGAAACGGTAGTTCTCCCCGTTATGGAATTGGTGGCATTTTGAAAAGGCTTGTTGCAAAAGCAGGTCTGCAAAGACAGTTTCATGGACAAATACTTAGTGCTGCGCAAGTTTTTCAGTTTTGTCAAGAAAACCTGAAACAGGTGTCAGTTTGCTTTATTTCAAACCAGGAGCTAGCTGAAGTTCGTAGTCGTCTTTCTGCACGTTTTTCATCTGCAAGAACTGTTCCTGGAATTAAATACATGTAACAGTTCTTACAAGGGAACCTCCCCATCGCACCCCCCTCAGATTTTGTTAGAAGTTGGCACAGGGATAGGCCTTGAAAAACTGAACACAGATCAATCGAGAAAACGGGAAGAAGTTGTGTGGAACTATGAAAAAAATAAGCAAAATATACAAACTGAGTAGGCCATGTGCAAGGTTAGCAACATGTAGGAGACTGTCAGCTTGCGAGCGCCATGGTCCCGTGGTTAGCGTGAGCAACTGCGGAACGAGAGGTCTTTGATTCAAATCTTCTCTCGAGTGAAAACTTTAATTTTTATTTTCAGACAATTATTAAAGTTCAGGCACTCACACATAATCAACTTCGCTCTCCAAAATTCCAGGACATGTTTAGATTTGCTTGGACATATGCAGGATTTGACGGTCTACACACGGAAACATTTGAAAACGTAAAAAACGTGTGTTTTGGCAGAGCACAGGGAAAACTGCGCGACTGTGAAACTCATTTGTTCAGTTTATGTGACAACTCTTATGTTTTCATCACTTTTTTGGGAGTGATTATCACTTCCACAAGAAAACCTAAATCGGGCAGGGTAGAAGAATCTTTTTACCCATTCGTCAAGTGTGCAAGTTCGGTGGGTCGACAACATATTCCTGTCATGTGACGCACATGCCGTCACCAGTGTCGTATAGAATATATCAGACGTGTTTTCCTGTGGAGGAATCGGTTGACCTATGACCTTGCGATCAAATGTTTTCGGTTCCTATTGGAGAGGCACGTCCTTTCGTCTACTAATCGCACGGTTTTGCGGTGCGATCGCAAAACACAGACACTAAACTTATTACAGTGAACAGAGACGTCAATGAATGAACGGACAGATCGTAACTTTGTGAAAATAAAGAAAAAAAAAATTTCACTCGAGGGAGGACGCGAACCAAGGACCTCTCGTTCCGCAGCCGTTCATTCAAACCACGGGACCACGGCGCTCCTGAGCTCAGATTGTCCTTGATGTTGCCTATCATGCACATGGACTACTCAGTTTGTATATTTTGCTTATTTTTTCATAGTTTCACACAACTTCTTCCTGTTTTCTCGATTGATCTGTGTTCAGTTTTTCAAGGCCTATCCACTGCGTCAATTTATAACTAAATCTGTGGGGGGTGCGATGGGGAGGTTCCCTTGTTAGCACTTTCGACAACTCAGACTGAAGCCAATCGCTTAGGCTGTGATACCAGCTTCAGTGTCATTTCTAATTTCTCTCGAAGTGAGCCGTTAGTAGCAGAAGTTGGTGTGCACGTTGGTTGTATGATTCATTCTGGTATCAAGGTATTGTTTTGAAAGTGAAGGATGAGGAAAGCGATGTAACAGGCGGATTTATGCATCCGCATGGGCCATCATCATCATTTTACTGGTCTGAAAATGATACTTGTAATAGTCCAGTTTCCCACATTTTACGTCAAGTAGAAATCAACACAATGACTGGACGCACTTATACTCTGAGCCTTTTTGTACTCCAAGTCTCTTCTAAATTGGTGATAGCAAAATGGTCCTTATTTAAGAGTAAAATGAATGTGCAACTTGACACATTACAGATCACAGTATTGTTAAGTGGATTGTCGTTTTATTGTAAATTGACAGTAAACTGAGTGTAATTATTGCACTGATATGTAAGCTGAGAGTGTTTGCCTGCAGTGATTAGATTCTGGTGAGTAACATATCTGAACAACATGTACGAAGGGTTCCGAGCTAACCAATGGCAAGCCCCACGTTTTTGACATATACATGATTTTTAGCATATTTACCAAGGCAGGCAGTCACAACTTACAATGCACACTCCTGAACAAATTTACATTTTGTGGCATGTCATTATCTTTTCTCAAGCACTCCATATTATAGTTTAATTTATTTTAAAATTTATCCTATTAAAAGACAAAATTTAGGTCTGAAGAAGCTCTTCTATTGGCTATTGTACAACTTTTTTAGAAACAAAGGTTCCGCTTTTTTGCCCCATTTTCAGTTTTCTAAATGAAATATTGTATCCTCTCATTTCTCAATCTTCAGTTTTTTTCTGTAAGACGGGGGCTGTTTGCGGAATATGTAAAAAAGTCGTTAATTTCGGAACGGGAAACACTGAAAAAAACTGTGGTCATTTAAATTAATCTTAGTTTTCAAATGAATTGTGCAGCACATTACATTTGATTCCATTACTATGAATATAATTAAGATACTGTTATAAAAATTGGCAAAATTCCACGATATCACATATTAAACAAGTATGTAAAATTTTAACGTGATACCTAAAACATGGGTGGTCTTTTGTCGATTTATTCTCAGTACATATTCTGTACTTATTAGACTATTCATTCCCTTCAACAGGTCCTGTAATTCTGACACAGTTTCATGGACATAGCAATGTCATCAGCGAATCTTATCATTGACACTTGTTCATCACGATCATTTTCTTGAAACTTTCTTTCGTTCCGTCATTGTTTCTTTGATGTCCAAATTGAACAATAGGAGCGAAATACTGCATCCCTTTCTTACACCATTTTTAATCCGAGTGCTTCCTTCTTGTTCTTTCATTACTGGTTCTTTTATATGTTATATCCGACTTTCCATGTAGCTTACTCCTATAATTCTCAGAATTTTGAACATTTTGCATCATTTTACGCTTTTTCTAGGTCGATATATTCCATTAACATGTCTTTATTTGTTTAAGAGCTTGCTTCCATTATCAAAACATATGTATTTTCAAAGAGGAAAAGATTATGGTTACGTCGACGGTGAGTTCATTAGAGATGAGCACAAGCTCTAATTGGTGAAGGAATTGGCCGTGGATTTGCATAGGAACGATTCTTGCATTCGGAGAAACCCGTCAATATTTCATCAATGAAATGTTCCGAGAAAGCTTGCATTCCCACATTCCAAAACAAATTTAGTTAACATTATCTCCCATTCTTTTTGCAAATAATAGTGGACGTTCACAGTTTGTTTAAACATCGCAAATTATTTTCCATGACAGAACTTCCTGATATAATAGCGTTGGTTACAATTGATTGGCAAATCGCTCAAGTAAGGTTGGATGGAAGGTAATGACCAATTGCAGGTGATATTGCTGCCTAGAGTGTCAGTGACATTTCACTCTTGTGTTAGGACCTAAATGAACTCTTTTTCAATGCGCGTATTGGTGTGTGAGCCTAGGGGGTATAATGGCGTGAGAAATAACGTACAAATGATACTGCATTATATTATTCATCACCGAAATGAAACAAAAAGTTAGCGATGATGACTGTAATGTTGCGCCTATCGGATACAGTAGCAGCTGATCATCAAAGTTAGCAGCGAAGGGAATCAAAATATTAGCAACTCAAATTCCAGTGACCTCTAGCAATTCAGTTCCATGGAGGAGAGAATCCAAGAAAACATTGGAGCACTGTACTGGGTTGAGGATACAATAAACGTGACCCATCTTACTTAATTCTACGTAAGCAGAAACAGCAACTTGCCTTTCATTCTATTAATAACGGCTATGGTTTCAAATGGTTCAAATGGCTCTGAGCACTATGGGACTTAACATCTATGGTCATCAGTCCCCTAGAACTTAGAACTACTTAAACCTAACTAACCTAAGGACATCACACACATCCATGCCCGACGCAGGATTCGAACCTGCGACCGTAGCGGTCACGAGGCTATGGTTTACATGGCAGTTTAGTTTTCTGACAAAGATACAGCTTAATGCATAGAATATAACTTGAATGTGTTAGAAATTTTTGTAAAAATTATTGTTTGTTGTGGTATATGTAAGACAATGTGTCTCAAGACATCATGGTGAAACAAATATATTTTTTGCAGTACAGTATTCTGATTTTTCGATAATTATAAGATTTATAAAAATCATGCTCCTACAGCACAAACTGCCTCAGAGAAACTGTTTCTAGCTGTTTGGATGACTGGTTTGCAAAATCGAAGTACTCTGAATATAACTGCTGTGTAGAAGACCTCGCTGTTCATTTAACATACGTGGGTGTAAAAATGTATACAATGCGGCCGCAAAAAGGTGAAGATTTGAAGCCTGAGTTTTGGACGCCTCAGATTAACGGAATTCGGATGTCTATTAGTGCCTTACCTTCTGATCTCTATCGTTGCCCCTTGATCATACAGCATTTCACGGTTTTCTTGAGACTTCACTGAACGCGGATTCGCACACTCAAGTTGCTCGCCAGTCGCCTCGTCTGGAACAGTTGCTAGGCAACGACGTGGGCGCTGGGGGGGGGGGGGGGGGGGGAGGGGGGGAGGGGGTCACCGCATTGTTGAGAACTGCGTCAAGTCGCGATTTGTGCTATTTGCTCTAAGAGGAGACGAGGAAAATAATCACCGCACACATAATGAAGCTATCACACGATAAAAGCAGGGACATAACAAGGGTGGGACGACTGGAGCCATGCAGCCGAGGGTAAGGATCCTGGTCTAACAGGAACGAAAGAGATAAAGGAAAAGTTAAAACCAGAAGGAAAAGTGCAAAAATTAGTAAGATTGATCAATCAAGAGAAGTCTTTCGCGATGTTAAGATAATGACAGATTGTTTTGGAAATAATTCTGAAGAAAAGCTATCCGAATCATTTATCTTCTTTACCCACGTTGACGATAATTTTGCATAGATGCAAGAAAGCGTTTCGGCCAAGGCCCAAGGATAGCAAGTCATCCATCGTGAAAGGCTTTTACTAACAACTGAAAAAAGTGAAAAAAGTGGTTGTGACATTACTGTAACGATGTGATGTTATTGTCACATATCGCTACGCAATTTTAATTCACAAGGAGTCGTCCCCTCCATGCAGCGTATTTTGATAGTAAATAGTTGAGAACGGTGAACTTAAATTCCGGGCATTCTGGTCGGGGCCGTCGCAGAGAGGGGGTCATCTCCGACTACCATTCTTTGTCGATCGGCGCACGCTAGCTGCGTAGGAGAAGTGTCGCAACAGCGGAAGCACTATTCATATTTTGTGCAGCTCGTCACTTGCTTACTTTGCCACACAACATGGGTGTAATTTTTGGCTTCTTGTTGTAATGGTAACTCTGATTTCACGAGCTGCCTAGATAAGCAGTCTTCCACAATTTTTGGTATCTCCCCGCTGTATTGGCGCGTTTAGTAATTTTATTTAAACTGTATAGAACTTTACTCTGTGTTTAATTTATTGTGATTTGTGTCAGTCATTAGAGAAAAAATTAACGGGTAGTCTCAGTCTTGACTTAGATTTCAAGATTCTGTAATTTGTGGTCAGGCGACACAGTGAAAATTAAACATAATCTGTTGTACACCCAGTTGGTTCACTTCACTGTGTCGGCATTGTCCTTGTTACCAGTGGCCAACTACAAGTATAACTTACTCATTATTTGTGAGAGAAACGAGCATTACACTTGTTCGTCTTGCATCAGTACGATTTAGTTTTACTTGTTATCTGGTGACAGCAACGTAAATTGCACTCGGTCCGCTTGTAATATTAAAAGTTGATTTCATTAACAAAGAGGCTAGAACTTCCATCCTCACAGACGCTACAGAGGCTAAAAGGCTAGCCAAGCAACAGGCTTATATTTCGAAACAGTTGAGAACACCCACAAATTTTTTGCCGCAGCTGCAGATTTTAAAAACTTATTCTGTGTTTTTTTATAAGGTAACTTTAAGGACAATGGCAATTACGATAAGTTCTATAGGTTTAAATATAGATTTATTGACATCTCAAAACTCTGAAAAACTTAATTCGTACGACTTACAAATGTAACGAGCCTTCGTTTGTAAACACGGATGTTTTACCATTCTCGGGCCTTGACCGAAGTGCTTTCCCACTAGTCCCTTTCGTCCTGTAGGTCTGATTAAGTTATGCAGACTGATATTTGACCTGGATAAAAGAGTTCATTGATTCTCATACTTTTACGTCCGAATGATTTCCAAAACAATCTTTCATTATGTTAAAACAGCGAAAGACTTCTTTGGCTGACCCAAGCCTTAGCATTAGGTCTTAAAAATGTAATTGAATGCTGCATGGTTGTTATCCTTTCAAGATTCAATGTAAAATACTGGAAAGAATCAATATAGTAACTACGGCCTCGCAGGCACTGCACCTGAATGTGACTTGTTTGAAATGGAGATGTCAGAAATAAAAGAAGGAAGATTTAATTTAACGACCCGTCGTCGACGAGGTCATTAGAGACGAAGCCCAAATTCGGGTACGTGAAGTATAAGAAAAGAAGTTCGTTGTGTCGTTTCCAAAGCCCGCATTTAAGAGGAAATCGCAGGGAACCTAAATTGGACAACCAGACGAGGATCTGGATCTCGGGTGCCAGTCGGCCATCTCGCTTGCCGTCTGTCTGTCGTACTTCAACGCTCATCCGACAAACTGCTTGAAACTTTCAACATCTGTGAAAGACGGTGAATAGAGTGCAAATTGTGTAACGGATTAGAGCAGCGGAAAAACACTTCGAAAAGCTTGGAGAGGACTAGAGACTGACAGAGCCGGTAACTAGACTTAAAAGTAACGTTCTTTTTTACCGAGTGACTGCCAACATTTACTCACACCTAAATACTTGATTTTAAGAAATGTTCTCCTAAAAATTAAAATCCAGGTGTATTATCCCAATTTAATTCTCGTGCTAATGCGAACTCAGCGGGGTTGAGGAACAGCTGTAATCGCCAAAATTCAACAAAACCCGAAGACTTGATGGAACCCTTGTCAGATTCTATAGCGAATTGGCGGAAGTATTAGCCCCACTTTTAACTATTAGCTAGAACAAAAAATTGTGTCAAGTAGTTGGAAGAAAGCAAAAGTCACATCCATCTACAAGAAGTATAGCAAAAGTGATTCACAAAATACGGTCCAATATTCTTCACATTCACTTGTTGCAGAATCTTACAACGTTTTCTGAGCTCAAACGTAATTACATATCTGAAACAGAATAACATTTTCCATGCTAGCCAGAGTACATTCTGAAAACATCGATGCTGTGAAACGCAACATGCACTATTCTTGCATAATATCCTGAAAGCCATGGATCAAAGCACTCAGATAGATGCATTTCCGAAAACCATTTGACTCAGTACCACATCTACCCTTATTCTTAAAGGTACGATTGTATGGAATACCAAGCGAAACTTGTGACTGGATTAGAGATCTTGGTAGGGAGGAGGTAGTAAGTTATCTTGGATGATAGTACTCGGAATATCTCCATCTACGTCTACATACACACTCCTCAAGCCACGGTATGGTGCATAGCGGGAGGTACCTTGTACCTGTACAACAGTTTCCTTTCTTGTTATACTCGCAGATAGAGCTAAGGACAAAGGACTATCTATACGCCTCAATACAGGCCACATTTTCTCTTATCTTCGTTCTCCTGAAGCGAAATGTACATTGCCGGCAGTAGAATCCCTTTGCAGTTAGCTTCAAAAGCCCATTCTCTAAATTTTCTGAATGCTGTTCCGCAAAAATAACGTAGTCTTTCCTTCAGGGATAACGACTTGAGCTCGTCACCATAATAGTCACGTGTTCATCGAAGCTACTGGTAATAAATCTAGCAGACTACCTCCGAACTGCTTCGATGTCTTCCTTTAATCAGACCTGGTGGGGATCCCAAACACTCAAATAGTACTCCAGGATATGTTACACTAGTGGTCCATGCGCGGTCTCCTTTACAGGTGAACCATACTTTCCCAAAATTCTTCCAGTAAACCGAAGTCGACCATTCGTCTACCCTACCAGCGTCCTTACGTGCTCCTTCCACTACATATCGCTTTGCAACGCTACGCCGACGTGACTGTGCCAAGCAGCGCACTAGCAACGCTGTATTTTAACATTACGGGTTGTTTTCCTACTCATCCACATTAACTTACATTTTTCTACATTTAGAGCTAGCTTCAGTTCATCACACCCACCAGGAATTATGTCTATGTCGTCCTGTATCTTTCTAGTCACTCAACTTGGTCACCATACCGTACACCATAGCGCCATCAGCACATAGCCGCAGATTGCTCTTCGCCCTGTCCGTCAGATCATTTACGGATAAGAGAATAACAGAGGTCCTGACTGTTCATTGGGGCACTCCTGACTAAATCCTTGTCTCTGATGAATACTTATCGTCGAGAACAACGTACTGGGTTCTATTATTTAAGAAGTCTTCGAGTCACTAACGTATCGAGGAACCTATTCCGTACGCTCGCGCCTTCGTTACAGTATACAACGGGACACCATTTCTAACATTTTCCGAAAGTCTAAGACTATGGCCTCTGCCTGTTCCCCTTCATCCATGAGTCGCAGGATATTACGTGAGAAAAGGGCGAATGGAGTTTTGCTCGAATGATGTTTGGTAAATCCTTACTGATTTTTGGACTAAAGCTTTCTCGTTTCAAAGAAATTCATTTTATTCGAACTGAGGATATGTTCAAGTACTCTGCAGCAAATCGATGTTAAGAATGTTGTTCTGTCATTTTGTTGGTCCGTTTCTTTGCCATTGATATATAGTGGAGTCAAGTCGCTTTTGTTCCGTCGCCTGGGACTTTGCGCTGGGCGAGAGATTCGCGATATATGCAAGCTAAGTAACGGGTCAACACGTAGTGTACTCTCTGTAAAACCGAATTGGGATTCCATAGAGACCTGGCAACTTATTTGTTTTCAACTCCTTCAGTTGCTTCTCTACGCTAGGGATGCCTGTTACTATGCCCTCCATAAGGGTGTCTGTGCGATGATCAAACGACGGCCTGTATGTACGATCCTCCTGCTGGAAAGATTTCTTAAATGTTAAATTTAAAACTTCAGCTTCCCTTTTGTTGTGTTCTTGTAACATCCTGACAGGTCAACGAGTCATTGGACAGAAGCCTCTGATCCGCTTTGCAGTTTTACGAAGGAAAAATGTAGAATAACTTCAGTTGCGCCGCAGGAAAGAGTTCTGGGATGCTTGCTGTTCATGTCAGCCTTTAATGACCTTTCAACCATTATCAGTAATAACCTCAGACTTTTCGCAGATTATACTGTTCTCTGTAATAACATGCCGTCTCAAAAAAAGCTGACAAATATTCAGTCGGATCTTGATAAGATTTCAAAGTGGTGCGAAGGTTGGTAACTTCCTTTAAATGTTCACAAATGTAGAGTTGTGCACTTCACAAAACGAAAAAAGTAGTATTCTATGACCACAGTCAACTACACACGACTGTAACCGGTCAGCTCTTTAAATACCTGAGTGTAACACTTTGTAGTGATACGAAATGAAGAGATCGCGCAGCCTCAGGTGGCAGACTTAGGTTTGTAGTGATACGAAATGAAGAGATCACACAGTCTCAAGTGTCAGACTTTGGTTCATTGGTAGTATACAATGGAAACGCAGTCAGTGTGCAGAACAGATTTCTTACAAAATAATAGCGCGATCCACCTTCAGATATCGCTAAGGTAACAAATAGGACTAACAATAGACGTTAAACAGAGGCACAGACTGGCAGCTCGAATGGTCACAGGTTTGCTTGATCCGTGGCAGAATATCACAGAGATGTTAAAGAAACTATACAGAAAAAGTCTACATACCAAGTTCAAGAACTACCTTTATAATGAATTTAGGAGACTACTGCAATCTTCTACGTATCGCTCCCGTATCGATAGTGGCGACAACATTGCGTTAGTTAAACCGCGCGCAGCCGTTCCTCCCGCGCTACTTACGTGAATCGAAGTGACCCTGATGTCTGATACAATGAGACGTACCCCCTGCCCTGCAGTTAACAATGATTTGCAGAGTACGTAGGTGTAGATTTAGATGAAGATGCTATAGAAGCATAGCAGCAACACACAGTGTTGCATTTATGTGCTGGATATCTAGGGCCCACACCATAAAGACTTGAAGTAAATATTTAACTTACTTTTAATACTCTGTATGGGCCTCCTTACGATAATGAAAGATGGAGACGTAATTATTTTGCAATGGCTTATTTGTCTGAGCTTTTTAATGGGCAGCTCATATGAATTAAACCAACACTAACTTCTTAAATCTCGCGCTGCCTCGTGTCGTATTCCCCGTATAATGTTGTAGGCCGACAACACCCAGTTTTTAAACTACGGAAACTTGGCGCCGATTGGCCGCGGGATTGCGCTGTTGCCAGATGCTCTGGACAACGCATGACCGCGATTGCTTTGCCTGCCGGAGATCGTGATGTATCCAAAGCGGCCAGCACGCTCTTGGGGCCTGAGGGAGGGTCCGCCGGGGTCCCGACACATCCGTTGCAGTTTCATGGTAAGGCGTTACGGGGACAAACCCGTCAACAGCTGTTAGTGCGACAGAAAGTCTTTTACAAATTGCGCCGGTTCTGAAAAGGGCCTTTTTTGTAGCTAGGACATTACTTACTTAAAGCAAGTGCTCGAACTGGCGATCCCCTGACGTGACACACGCTTGGTAACCTCGAACGGTGTTTTGCCGAACTCTTTCAAAGACTCCTGGCATTGCCCTGATGTGATTCGTGGCATGTTGAATGCGATCCATTAATTCCTCATCGTTTCTAGGAGGTTCGTGTGCGAGTGGATGAACTAGAGCCTTGGAGAAGCCCCAAAGGAAAAAGTCCGGTGGCGTGAGGTCTGGTGATCGCGGGGGCCACGTCCTACGAGTACCTCTGCCAGTTACCCGGACGTCAAAGAGTTCATTTAAACATCCTCGCACAGCACGACTGTTATGTGCGGGTGCCCCATCATGCTGCAACTACAGGCCAAACCCACGGGCAACCAGAGCGCGTGGCGCCACGTTTCCGTGGTTTAAAAACGGTGCGTAGTCGACCTGCACAACATTAGTAAGTGTGGTTCCTACTGGTATCAGCTGTCCAGGGTTAAAATTTCGTGACACAATTTTTCTCCACCTATTAATGACAGATAATTCAATTTTAGTGAAAATCGGACGCGTGCAAAGGGTGGTGTTCATATCAGATACATAAGCGACTACTGAAGTTCACCTTGTACCTAAATCGTCCTGTGCACTGTTTCCTACCCATATAGGGATCTATGCTTAACGACGACTCTGCAATAATAAACGTCACTGTTTTAACACAGTTTCTTTATTCCTGAAACAAGTTCATCGTCCGCAGTCTCACACACTCTTATCATTTACTCTGTCTAAGGGCAATGAAAAGGTTCACAAAATAATTTACTTTCAGAAAGATTTAACTGCCTGTCCAGCTCCCTCGTAAGTTACATGGCCACTTCCGGTATACAATTATGTATTTACAGTATTCAAATTGTCTTGAGCCACCAAGGGCTGCCATTCAAGTGTTACTTCAATATTGTCTATTCTAAGGGGCACTCGAATAAAAACATGACAGATGGAAAAAAAGTAAGTAATCATTTAATAATTTCAAAAATAATCGCCGTAAATGTTAATACATTTATTCCACCAAGAGGCAAGATTGATAAATGCTGTCTTGGTGAAATGTTTGCAGTTGCCTACGGAACCATGATTTTGTGCAGGCGTGCACCTCTTTGTCTGAAGCAAATCGACGGCCACGAATGAGCCCGGCCACAAGTGGCAGGGCCTGCTGCGAGTACGGTGCATAAGTTACACTGTGAAGTTTCGATCTCTGCCCATACGTTTTCCTTATTTTTGGAGTCCTGAAGAAAGACATTCGTGGCCGTCTATTTGGTTCGGACGTAGGGGCTCACACCCGGATGGTCATGGTTCCATGGTTCCGTGGGCACAACAGCGAACATTTTTCCATGCAGGCATTCACCGTCTTACAGTGAAATAAATGTATTAACAGTTATGACGATTACTTTTGGAGTAATAAACAGTTTACTTACCTTTTTTCATCTGTCTCGTGAGTGGCAGCCATTCAGATAAGTTAGTTTATTCAGATTAAGTTAGCGGGTGCATCTTCTTTGATGATTTCAGTATTTCAGTAGGAGGCTTATTTTGACGAAATAAAAGATACAATTCCCAACATTGTTTTACATCTACAGTTAAGTGACTTCTCTGCAATTTACGTTTAAGTACCTGGCAGAGGGTTCTTCGAACCAGCTTCAGAATATTTCTCTACCGTTCCATTCTCTAACAGAGCGTGGGAAAAATGAGCACTTAAATCATTCCGCACGAGCTCTGACTTTTGTTATTTTGTTACAATAAAGCGTCACCAAGATCTCCTGTATTTTCGAAATAATTCCAAAGGTTTTGCTCGTTGTCCCATTTTTCAAAGCAGCTTGTAACTGAAATTTTCCACTTGGCAGTATTAGTTCGTTACTCTAAATAGTTCAGTGAAAGACATGTTGTATAAAAGTTCTACTCTGAGATAAAAAGGCATTGATTTAAATTAATGCAGCTGTATGTCACTATAATTCGTAAAAAAACGATGGATACTTGTTAACATGAAGAGAAAAATGGATAAAGTACCGCTTCTACTCTGGAGATGTTTTTCTCTCTGGGTGTTTCTTTGGACAAGATAAAACGTAGTTAACGTTGTGAAAGCCTGCTGGTAGACAATTTCGTGAAAGAGAATAAAATTAAAATTCCTGATTTGTTCCTCTGGGCACATTTAAGAGACGATCCTTACTGACTTCGCGACGGCTGCCTCTAAAACGATGTTTAAGAATTTCGCGAGCGTAGTTGTGTATTTCGGATTTCTTTGGGTTATTTGGTTCCGTAAAGTGATTTGAGAAATCCAAAGGAACTCTAAATTTGTAAAGGCGGGCGGGGATGTGAACCCAGTTCTCCAGAGTGCGAGTCCAGTGCCGTATCGGTGCGTAAAGTCGCTCGGTTCTTGGCAATTGCCTGGCAGACGCTGCCTTCGCCACACGACGGTAACCGAACCGCTTCAGAACCTGCCGCTATGGCGCCGCCTGTTTTTCGGTCGCCGGAGACGATCCCTCCGACCCCAATGCAAATCACATTCTTTTTTTTCCCTCGCCGCTGCGCTTCTTTATTTTTTTTTTTTTTCTTTTTCCTCTTCTTTTCCTACACAAGCGACTAGCTCGCTAACATTTGCCTATCACTGGCTCCACGGAACCGAACACACCTACATGCCACGGTCGGAGCTGTTCCTCACCGCCGATAAAACATCCCATTATTATCTTTAAGTATCTTAATGGCTCTCCTCTCCGCGCCACGATTTATACAGCTGTTAAGAGCGGGACTCTGAAACTAATCGAAGACTACTGCTGTACAAGGCTGAGAACCGGGAAGAGGACAGAGAGAAGAGAGAGTGGGAGAGAGAGAAGCAGAAGAAGGCCAGGCGCGCCAGCGGCAATCAGCGAGGAATCCATTTGAGCGCGGGCGCGCGCGCCAGATAAAGAATGTATTAAATTTCTCGGCCGAGGCGATTAGGTGCCGGGGACTGCCGGCGTAAATCTGCGCGGCGAGATCCTACACGATATTGTAATTAGGAAGCAGTGACCGGAGGAGGGCTTGCGCAAACAGCGGGTAATAAAGTGGCGAGCACCGAGGGGCGCAACAGGTGCTGCGAGCCGCCGGCGCGCACCCGGCCACGCAACGCGACGCGGTGACGTCGGCGTCGGCGACGGCGTCGTCCGGCGCGGCTTCAGCGGGGCCACTTCCTCGCTCGTTTCAAATCTTCAGGGACGCGCACACACCGTCCGTCCAAAAAGTTCCGAGACTGGTTCTATTCCTGGCGGATAAGTGACGTCAGCGCTGTAACTATGATGGCAGCTTGAACTATCAACTGTAAGTAACAGAAGTACGTTTTGTTACGCGACCGTTTTTCCGGAAACGGTCACGACGCGAAAGCAGTTTCGTAATGAAACACACATGTGATAGGAATACTTAATTGGTGAAATGTATTCACAGTTGTGAATGTGGACAACCATCGGCTGTATAACAGAATGACAACAATGAAAATTTATGCCAGACCTGGACTCGGACGTATATTTCCCGCCTATCGCAAGCGGTCGCCTTACCTCAAGCTGTATGGAGATGGCATTATCACAAGCTATTCAAGTACGCTTCGCGGCCAGACCCAAACTTCCGTATGACGTCAACTCTGTGTCTACAACCTGCACTCGTAAATCCATTATGTGTATGTCTGGACAGGAAAGACAAAAAAAAAAAAATGGCTCTGAGCACTATGGGACTTAACATCTGAGGTCATCAGTCCCCTAGAACTTAGAACTACTTAAACCTAACTAACCTAAGGACATCACACACATATATGCCCAAGGCAGGATTCGAACCTGCGACCGTAGCAGCAGCGCGGTTCCGGACTGGAGCGCCTAGAACCGCTCGGCTACACCGGCTGGCACAGGGAAGACACTTTAAACTGAAAGTCGCTTGCTCAGTGTCGGCAATCAATACGATACTGCAGTGCCTGTGTTATTAAGTAGAACGATGCAATGTTCCTTCAGAATACGGTAAACAGCAATAACTGACTAATCAGCCTTACTCTCCTTTTACTTTTCATTCGAGTTTGTAGGCCTTGTAGAAGTGAGAGAACGTTTAAAGCATTCTGGGCAGTGGAAAAAATACCCCGATCACCAGTGGCAGTAGAGTCGGCCGCCACCCTTAGAGCCAATTCACAGTAGAACCAGTGAGGGAGAGGGGGAGGAGACAGCCCATCAGGCTACGACCATGCTTTTCTAGTTTCACACTGGGATGTTGAGCTTCGTTGTGAACGCACACAGACAGGATCTCCTGTGGCGCAAATCCTGGGAAAACATTTTACAATCTGGGAGTACAGTGAGAAGCTTCGGTTTTTAGCAGAAGACACTGCTGTGCTCATATGTAGAATGCTGGCTGTTTCTCCAGAAAGCAGCGGACGCCAGAGATAGACGTCTTGAATATGTATTGGAATGCCCAGTTTTTGGCTTTTGAAAACGTGAGACACTGTTGAATGTATCGACTCAGGAAAAAATATTGATGCAATGTAAGAACTATCAGCATTGGCTAACACAAATAAACTAAAAGTTAGAGACAGAAACAGGATGGTGACAATGAGGTACCGCCTCATTGGTCACAGAGAGAGAGAAAGAGAGGGAAAAGAGCGACTTTTTTATGTGGTAGATGATAGGACGAACGTTATTGCTTAACCAACTAGAGTGTTTTCTAAGGAGTATTTTAATCGGTCGGCACCCGGAAGACCCAGAGCCCAGCCAAGCTGAATTTAGAAAGAGCGACAACATGCGGCAATCTGAGTTTCCTTGCAGTAAATATTCGATCAGAATCACTTCATCTCCTACTTCTCAACCTTTGGAAGATTCCAAAGTCAGACTTGCATGTTGAGAGCCTCCATCATCTCCACTGCCTTGCAGCAGGGCATGGGCCTTGATATTGGGGACTTAGAAAAATTTCAGGCTCATCTGCTCTTAGCTACTGACAAGGGTCGTTGATCCCGCCAATGAGTTAAGCTGTACTGTGGTGAGATCCAGCTGCAACTGTGTGACGATGTGTAGGGGCATTAAAGTCAACTTACTGTAACTCTGCTATCTCAAGCTTCACTCTGAAGACTTGATTTTGAGGTCAGTGAACAGTTTTCTTTCAACTCCGATGACAGATGAAACATATGCCCTTCTGTAGTACTATCAGTTTCCAGTTAACACCATGAGAATCACTGAGTTCTTTGAAATTACAAGTAATTAACTTGAACGATTATTAGCATTCTTCCCACTGTCCCCTACATCAGATATTCCATGTCCTGATTATATTAATGTTGCCATTGTTTGTCATTTGTTTTGATAATAATTTTATCGGAATAAATCAAAACAGTTGTGATTGGTGTCTCATTTAGTAGTCACAGGTTTCCCTGTCAATACCCTAATCTTATGCATGCTAGGCTTATCTAGCAGTTTTAAAATCAAGCCAATTTGCTATTCGACGTTAACTGTGAGGAGGCAGTATGAAGTATTGGATATGCGATTGTAATGTGTGATCGTTGTTGTGTCATAAATAACATCGGCGCAAAGATAAACCACCAGAGAGACAGTGCCGTCATTGATCATGTGAGCAGGAGTTTCACAGATTTTGTCGATCTAGAAAAGGCATTGACAATTAAAAAGGGTGATGTTCGAAATTCTCACTAAAACAAGAGTGAGGTAAGGGAAAGAAAGGCAAATAGTATATAATATGCACCGCAATCAAGAGGGAAATGTAAGAATGAAAGATCAAGAAAGAAGTGCTGTAAGAGAGCCTTTCGTCCCTATCGTTCAACATACACGAGTACACCGAAGAAGTAATGATGGAAATAAAAGAAAGGTTCACGATGGCAATTAAATTCAGGGTGAAAAGATATCAGGGATACATTTCGTGGCGGTATTGTTATTGTGAAAATATATCAGGGCTATATTTCGTGATGATATTGTTATAGTTAGTAATAAATTAAATGTGGTATGGTACTGTTGGCTAGTTAACCACATGGGCTGGATTCGGTCGCCTAGTGGAAAGGGTATTCTTCCACCGCGCACACTGTCCCCTTTTGTTGTTGATGTGTACGTTTCGTGTTGTATGTGAGCATTTCCATCAGTGCAGCGTGATGTTTGCGTTGTGTGGTGACGATGAGTGGGCGGAGAGGATGAAACCCGGCCTCGGCACACAGCCTACCCCTCCCGAAAAGTACTGGGTGCCCGCCGGGAGTAACGACGACGATGCCCTCTCTTCGTGGGACACTGGGATGAATTTCATTCAATACATTGGCGCAGAGTCTGGTGATTTGAATCCTTATGCCACTTCCTCTCCTTCCCGTGGCTGCCGAACGTCGCTAAAAATTTCTTCCACGATCCCGATTCATATGGGCTGCTTGCGGATTGAATGTATTGCACAGATGTACGTTAGCGATCTCGGCTTAAAAGTTGGGAAATAACACGGTGACAAGCTGCCGTGACTTCTAAGCATCAGGTGGTGATTGGTGGTATTCTTCAGGACAACCGATTAGAAAAAAGTAGCAACCGAGGTGGTTGGTGGGAGAGCAATTGCACAAGGACAATTCATTTGCTGAGGGATAGGGAACACTTGTAACTTAAAATGACTTGGATTAAAGGTAGTGCGAGAGACGTTAAGAAAATGTTTAGGTCTAGATTAGCTGTAAACTAAAGTACAAGATCAATAATTTCGGCATCCCGAAAGATTCATCGTTGTGACATTTGTTACAGTGACTAAGATTTCGGAACGCCAGGAAAATGCACAGAGTCACATTCGTGGTTTCGTCATGAGCTCAGCACATTAATCAGAACAAGGTAGAGTATGCTGCTTTAATTTAACGCGTATTAAGGGGTATTTATTTTTAGTTAGATGGTACTTGCAGTGGCAAAATTTTCTACAGCGTAACAGTTTTCTCCGCGACATGAGTGCAATAAAAAGAGAGAAAATTTAAAGAAGAGCATAGCGTTTCGTTACAGGTTCATTCTGTAAGCGTGACAGCGTCACGGAGATATTCAGCAGACTCCAGTCGCAGACGCTGCAAGAGAGGCTTTCTGCATCACGGTGTGGTTTACTGTTTAAATTCAGAGACCCTAGATTCCTAGAGGAGTCAATCAGAGTACCCGTTCCTGCTAAGTGTAGAGGTTGAACAAATACATGGAATTACTGCGAGAAATGTATGTTTGTACATAAATGCAGTTGCGCTGTTGTATTTGACCATAAACAGCACCTGTACAATGTCCTCATTACAACTGTCAGTCGACGTTGGAACACTGTTCACCGTAGTTGTAAGTGCCTTATGTCGGAGTTAAGTGAATTTGAATGTGGACAAATTGTTGGTGCTCTTATGGTGGGCGCTTCCGTAAGCAAGGGGGCTTAAATGATTGGTATTTCAAGAGGCACCGCATCGAAGATTTATACTACCTACAGGGAAAGTGGAAAACATCATCCGCCAAGTCGGAGCGCAGACGGAACAGTGTCTGAGGCGTTGAGCGCCCGTAAACTCCAACCGCGCGCGCGGGCACACACACACACACACACACACACACAACACACACACACACACACACACACACACATCATTCATCATTGATGTAAACGTGGTGTGCAAGCCACAAAATCTGAACTACGGAGCAACGGATGAACGTCATTTGAAATTAGTGAAAAAGCAGTCAAGATCGCGATGGTACTTTATTAAACTGACCGGACATTTTAATAAAATGTTTTTTCACTGATCTTATATATATATATTACAAAATCACTGTTTCCCGTAAATGTTACCGAAAATTCTGAATGTAATTTGGTCGGGTGAGTCATGTTTCACACTCTTTCCAGTTTCCGGCCAAGTTTACGCCCGATGAGTGAAATATGGCTGGGTTTCGGAGAAGATTTGGGCATTCGTATACATGGACGCAATGGCTACTCTGCAAGGTCGCATTACTGCCGAGGATCACACGACCATTTTGGTTTATCGGTCCGTCCCATTGTGCAATGTTTGTTCCGCAGTCATGATGCTGTGTTACAAGACCAGGACTAATTTTGTGAGCACGAGGATGAATTATATCCCCTGGGCATCGGAGTCACCAGATCTCAATGTTATTGAGCTTTTAGAGAGAAGTGGGCGCGATCGCTACTCACGTTCGTCATCGTTACCTGAACTAGCCACTTTCTTCAGGAAGAACGGTATACTCTTGAAATCCACAAATGACTTGCATTTAATCTCTCCGACACAATTTTAAGCTGTTTTGAATGACCACGGGTTTCCTACACCGTATTACGTATGGTAACGTTTTATGTTTTTGCAGTATCCACATTTTTGTCCAATCGCAGTCTGTCTTGCGAAAAGCCCACGAAGGAAGAATGAGAGAGATTAACCTCACAAGAAAGCATACAGGCGAACGTTCTTCCCGCGACTGGAACAGAAAAACGGGAAGTGACAATGGTGCAAGAAATATTCTCCGCTATACACCTTAAGGTGATTTTGGAACATAGATATAATGCAGAATTGAGAGGAAATTTTTATAATAGCGCATTAGCAATAATCTTATTTCAAGAATATTGGTAATCATCCTTTTTTCACACAGCTACGTGCCGTGAACCTTCTGTAAGAAGAAATGCGAATTCACTCTCCCACCACATCACTGATTATCCGGCCGCTGTGGCCGATCGGTTGTAGGCGCTTCAGTCCGGAACCACGCGGCTGCTACGTCGCAGGTTCGAATCCTGCCTCGGGCATGGATGTGTGTGATGTCCTTCGCTTAGTTAGGATTAAGTAGTTCTAAGTCTAGGGGACTGATGACCTCAGATGTTAAGTCCCATAGTGCTTAGAGCCATTTGAACCTATTCTGAACAGATCAGTTAATCTCATTTGGTAGAAGACTTCGCTGCCGCTGGCACGCCATGTTGATCACAGTTACTTATTACCGTGTTAGTGGTGTCTCGTAAATGATGTGTCAGAAGAAGATGAGGCGGTAATTTACAAAGGTCATTCTGTGAGTCACTGGCTATTTCCGTTGACTGAAGAAATGTACACAGGCATACGTCAGATCCAGAGAACAGGTATGAGTCACGCCGTATCAGCATCAGACTGTCGTAATGTTAATTTCTAGGAAACAAAAGGAATGAATAGATGATAAGCTGTGTACAGTAACTTCTAGTTCTAAGAGAGAGTGGGTGAAAGATATGAAAATTACCACTATTTGGAAGTTTTCCAGTACTAATGAAAATAAAACACATTACTATTAACCTTATTAACCCCCATACACACACACACACACACACACACACACACACACACACACACAGAAAGAGAGAGAGAGAGAGAGAGAGAGAGAGAGAGAGAGAGAGAGAGAGAGGAGGGGTTGGGGGCTGTTTGCTCGCATGTGAACACTGTATTTCAAGGAGCCAACAAGCAGCAATTTACGTCTTCCATAAAAGAAAACTACAAATTCTCCTTTAATATTTTCCACATATTTCAGTGTTTCGCTGCCTCACAGAAAGCAGACCTTAGGAAAAAAATCAGAAAAAGAATACTAGGAAACTAATTTTGTTCTCACTTTTTCAGTATCATGGGTCTTGCCTGAATACGAGTTTTCAAGTTCTTGCGCCGCGCGGGATTAGCCGAGCGGTCCAAGGCGCTGCACTCATGGACTGTGCGGCTGGTCCCGGCGGAGGTTCGAGTCCTCCCTCGGGTATGGGTGTGTGTGTTTGTCCTTAGGATAATTTAGGTTACGTAGTGTGTAAGCTTAGGGACTGATGACCTTAGCAGTTAAGTCCCATAAGATTTCACACACACAAGTTCGCGCATAACGCAGCCGACATCTAAGTTTAACTATTTACAGTTAATTGTACCCTTTTCTTACAAAAAAAATCCCTTATCCCATTCATGGTTGCACTATAACAACGACTTTATTCCCGGTAGAATTTTATCTTATTATTTTTAATTTTGGCATTTGCCTGGAGACAATGGTAAATACACTACTGACATGACAGAAGTCATGGGATAGTGAGACGCACACATACAAATGGCGGTAGTATCGCATACTCGAGATATAAAAGGACAGTGCATTTGCTGAACTGTCATTTGTACTCAGGTGGTTCATGATAAAAGGTTTTGCGAGGGAAATTAACGGACTTTGAACACGGAATAGTAGTTGGCGCTAGAATCATGGGGCTTCCCATTTCGAAATAGTTAGGGAATTCAATATTCCGAGCCCCAAGTGTCTAGAGTGTTTTGAGAATATAAAATTTCATGCGTTACCTCTCACCACGGACAACGCAGTGGCCCACGGGCTTCACTTAACGACCGAGAGCCGCGGCATTTGCGTAGAGTTGTCAATGCTAACAGGCAATTAACACTGCATGAAATAACCGCAGAAATGTACGATGAATGTATCTGTTAGGACAGAGTGGCGAAGTTTGGCGTTAATTGGCTATGGCAGCAGACGGCCAATGCGAGTGCCTTTGCTAACAGCACGACATCGCCTTTAGCGCCTCTAAAAGGCGTATGACCATGTCGGTTGGATTCAAGACGACTGGAAAACGGTGGTCTGGTCAGATGAATCCCGATTTCAGTTGGTAAGAGCTGACTGTTCGGTTCGAGTGTCTTGCGGACCCCACGAAGCCATGGACCCAAGTTGTCAACAAGGCACTGCGTAAGCTGTTGGTGGTTCCATAGTGGCGTGGGTTGCGTTTACATGGAATGGACTGCGTCCTCTAGTCCATCTGAAATGTTCATTGACTACAAACTATTATGTTCGGTTAATTGTAGACCATTTGCAGCCATTAATGGAGTTCATATTTTCAACCAACGGTGCAATTTTTATGGATGGCAATGCGCCATGTCACCGGGCTACAACTGCTCGCGACTGATTTGAAGAACATTCTGGACAATTCTAACGAATGCCTTGGTCATCCAGCTCAGCCCGCATGAATCCCATCGGACATTTACAGCGCATAATCGAGATGTCAGTTCTTGAGAAAATTCTGCACCGGTAACATTTGCGCCATTAAGGACGGCTATAGGGGCTGCAGGGCTCAGTAGTTGCACAGGGGTTTCCAACGCCTTCTTGAGTCCATGCCATGCTGAGCTGCTCCACTACGCCAGGCAACAGAAGGTCCTACACGTTATTAGGAAGTACGCCGCGATTTTTTTCACCTCACTGAATATGCGCACATACGATCTCAATAATTACATGTGTTACACACCTGTTGCACTCAGATAACGGTAATAAATAGAATATTCTCGTACTGTTCATTTTGGTGCAAAAATGATAGTCTGTGCTTACTTAAGCAGAAACTTTGAACCTTTCCTACATGGGAAGCAGTTCTCCTCAATCTGATTATTTTCAGGTATAGCTTGTTGTTTGCAATTCAGTTTATTAATATTTAAATCATGGTTTCGTGTACGGAGTACTTGTTGTCGTCCCCTATTGATGGTTCAGTAACTACAGGTAATATTTTTTATATTAATATTAGACATTGCGTTGCAAACGGTTGAGAGAAGGAAGATCATCACGTCTTTGTAGTTTCTTCTTCAGATTGAAAGGAAGAATGCCATGACTAAGTGAATTTGTTTTGATATCTTACAAAATTCGACGACGATGTCATCTAAGTGCACCGTCAGACTATATTAGGATGACGTCCACATTTTTAATTCCACAGTTCTCAATGCTTTTCGATTGTTAAGCATTTGTCATAAAGAATTTTGTTTGTAATATCAAACAATAAGCTTGCATATTTTTCAAATACGTTTTTCTGGACAAGCAATGGAATTATAAAACTTGCGAACATACGATATCTCAAAAAAAGGCAAGACTGTGAGCAGTAGCAGGCTGTATTTCTAAGCTTTACCTCTTACAAAATATTATTATAACGTTTATCGATTCCTCTAAACAAAAATTGTGCAGTCCAGCATTATTCTGGGGGTGAAGATAACGTTAGATAAGGGGCAGCCAGATGACAAGGAGACAGATGGGAAAAAGGTAGGTAAACTATTTATTATTTCGAAGATAATCGCCATAAATGTTAATATACACTCCTGGAAATGGAAAAAAGAACACATTGACACCGGTGTGTCAGACCCACCATACTTGCTCCGGACACTGCGAGAGGGCTGTACAAGCAATGATCACACGCACGGCACAGCGGACACACCAGGAACCGCGGTGTTGGCCGTCGAATGGCGCTAGCTGCGCAGCATTTGTGCACCGCCGCCGTCAGTGTCAGCCAGTTTGCCGTGGCATACGGAGCTCCATCGCAGTCTTTAACACTGGTAGCATGCCGCGACAGCGTGGACGTGAACCGTATGTGCAGTTGACGGACTTTGAGCGAGGGCGTATAGTGGGCATGCGGGAGGCCGGGTGGACGTACCGCCGAATTGCTCAACACGTGGGGCGTGAGGTCTCCACAGTACATCGATGTTGTCGCTAGTGGTCGGCTGAAGGTGCACGTGCCCGTCGACCTGGGACCGGACCGCAGCGACGCACGGATGCACGCCAAGACCGTAGGATCCTACGCAGTGCCGTAGGGGACCGCACCGCCACTTCCCAGCAAATTAGGGACACTGTTGCTCCTGGGGTATCGGCGAGGACCATTCGCAACCGTCTCCTTGAAGCTGGGCTACGGTCCCGCACACCGTTAGGCCGTCTTCCGCTCACGCCCCAACATCGTGCAGCCTGCCTCCAGTGGTGTCGTGACAGGCGTGAATTGAGGGACGAATGGAGACGTGTCGTCTTCAGCGATGAGAGTCGCTTCTGCCTTGGTGCCAATGATGGTCGTATGCGTGTTTGGCGCCGTGCAGGTGAGCGCCACAATCAGGACTGCATACGACCGAGGCACACAGGGCCAACACCCGGCATCATGGTGTGGGGAGCGATCTCCTACACTGGCCGTACACCACTGGTGATCGTCGAGGGGACACTGAATAGTGAACGGTACATCCAAACCGTCATCCAACCCATCGTTCTACCATTCCTAGACCGGCAAGGGAACTTGCTGTTCCAACAGGACAATGCACGTCCGCATGTATCCCGTGCCACCCAACGTGCTCTAGAAGGTGTAAGTCAACTACCCTGGCCAGCAAGATCTCCGGATCTGTCCCCCATTGAGCATGTTTGGGACTGGATGAAGCGTCGTCTCACGCGGTCTGCACGTCCAGCACGAACGCTGGTCCAACTGAGGCGCCAGGTGGAAATGGCATGGCAAGCCGTTCCATAGGACTACATCCAGCATCTCTACGATCGTCTCCATGGGAGAATAGCAGCCTGCATTGCTGGGAAAGGTGGATATACACTGTACTAGTGCCGACATTGTGCATGCTCTGTTGCCTGTGTCTATGTGCCTGTGGTTCTGTCAGTGTGATCATGTGATGTATCTGACCCCAGGAATGTGTCAATAAAGTTTCCCCTTCCTGGGACAATGAATTCACGGTGTTCTTATTTCAATTTCCAGGAGTGTATTTATCCCACTGTGAGAAAAGATGGTCGGTGCCTTCATGGAAGAAGGTTTGCTGTTACCTACAGAACCATGATTCTATCGAGGCAATCATCTCTTCCTCCGAAGCAAATCGGCGGCCACTAATGTCTCTCTTCAAGGTTCTAAAAACGTGAAAAGCCATGAGGATGGATCGGTATTATATGGAGGATGTGTAAGGACTTCCCACTGAAACTTGTCCAGCTTAGTCGAAACAGTCTTGGACGAGCATTATCCTGCATCAGAATGATGCCGTCCGTCAACGTTCATGGTCGTTTGGACTTGACGGAGCGCTTCAGTTTTTGCGAAGTTTCCACGCACCGCAGTCCTTTAATTGTGGTGCCGTGTTCCAGACAGTCAATATGCAGCTGGCCCTTTCAGTCAAAGAAAAAGGTCATCATGAGTTTCCCGGACCTGGGGTGCCTGTTGTTTAGACTTCGATGCAGACGTTTCGGTGGGAATCCCTGTCACAAGGACAGTTTCATTGGATATGTTGGAGAAGATAATAATACACGGTTGAATAAGGGTAGATGGCTACGTCTTCCAGTACGACAGCAGTCGGTTCCTGAAACGGGTAACGGATAGGATACACGTGACAAACTAACTGACATAGTCTTCTCAATGGTCTCGCCCCCTCCTCCCACTTTTACCCCCTCCAACTTCTTGCTCTGTGGCCTTAGAAGGGTATGATGTTGTGCTGTCATTGTAAGTAAGTGTCCAGGATCTTCACATCAATTCTTTCGCTCAAGTGGACTGTAAAACGATAGAACAGGAAATGGTAGTCTGCGATGTAGAACATTATTGCAAAGATGTGTGCCGTACACCTAACTGTATATGGACTGGAAACTAGTAAACTATGTTTGATACATTCGATAGTGTCTCTCTTAAGGATTTAAATTTTTTACCAACTTAGCAATAACACTGTGCAACAAGGAAACATGATGAACGAATGACGAAGATGGACATTAACGTGTGGAGACTTCAATGCATGAACAGAAACTGAACTTACCATAGCTAATCGAACGCTTAACTATAAGGTACTCTTTGACTTTTGTACTCAACAACAACATTCCTTGTCACTGAGAACCCCAGTGACCCCAGCGACCGCTGTGACGGTAATACTACTTGTGAAAATACCCAGTGCTATGAAAACAGAACTTGTAAGTAAACACGACACAAAACTGGGAACAGTAAGAGAACAGAAAGAAATGCGCGAAAAAAATTCTATTTGTTCCACTGAATACAACACATAGCTTGTTGTGGAGTAAAATGATCAGATGTTCGGACAATACCATTATTTGGCAACGACAGAGATAAATCCCCGTCTTCTAGTGGAAGACTTGTGATAACGATGAAAGATACGCACAGTGAGCTCTAACACACATTGTCCCCAGACGCGACGAAGCTATTGAAATTTTATTGCAAAAGAACCGGACCTATGCCGAAATCTACACAGCTCGTAAAAGTAGAGTACAAAATTACAAACACTTACTAGAGAGTGCAGCAGCTCTATGAGAGAGAGCTGCAGGTGGTGCCTATAGAAGCGGGCGAGGAGGCCCTCAGGATGACAATGTAGACCGCGTACAAGGCGGGGCTGCTAGAGAAGGTAAGTATAGAGAAGAATGAAAGAAGAATTGAGCGATTCATCACAAGTTTGTTTAGTCTGCGTGAGAGCAAGACGGACTGCTGGAAAATCTCCAGAAAAACGTACACCACGTGAAACTTCACTGTAAAACTTCTGAATAACCCTATCATGTTTTCCCATATACAGTAGGTACTGTCTAATGGCCAAGACGGCAAAATGAGAGAAATTCGCTTTCACACGGAAGCCTGCCGAGAACCGTTCTTCTAACGTACCATCTACCAGTGAAATGGAAAAGGAGTAAAACAATATTGGCACACTACGTGTACTCCGTCATACACAGTGCTACGGCTTTGTGGTCCCATGCACATCGATGGCAGTCAAAGTTAGCTTTATTTACCCGTAAATCATATTTTTGCAAAAAAAGCTCCACGATGATCTTAAAACTAACAAACACCCTGTTTTACATTTCTCAGATCTCAGTGCGACTTGAAACTGAACAAAACAGAGACGGAAACTGATGTTAACCGCCACTGAATGGCTCAGAGTGTTGAAGTCGCCCACTGAAATAGTAACAAACTTGCTTCGAATTCGTCCGCAGCTCGTGGTCGTGCGGTAGCGTTCTCGCTTCCCGCGCCCGGGTTCGATTCCCGGCGGGGTCAGGGATTTTCTCTGCCTCGTGATGACTGGGTGTTGTGTGATGTCCTTTGGTTAGTTAGGTTTAAGTAGTTCTAAGTTCTAGGGGACTGATGACCATAGATGTTAAGTCCCATAGGGCTCAAAGCCATTTGAACCATTTTCCTTCGAATTCCGTGTTTCAGTGTAATCAGTCCCTGTCGCAAACTATCATCAACTGTGATACACACAAATTGCCAGGCGCTCCCATTAGTTCTCTCTTGAGTTTGAAAAAGGACCTCTAAATTACAACCTCAGAAGTGGAATTTATTTATGTGGAAACCATTCCCTCGATTGACGCGTGAATGGCAGGTTTAGTTTGGTCACGAGTTAAGCTATAACAAAACATTTTATGCTTCCACGTGAGCTTCTATTCCACCGTATCTATTTGAACATAAGATCATTTTACATCTTAGTCATATCTGATTGTCTTGTCCTCAGAATACTGTCTATATTATACAGTTCCACAGTAACAATTTCTATTTACCAGGACTTCGTGCCCTGTTCGAAAGCTGTGTAAGTAACACAAGCTTCATGTGGTTCGTCCAAATTAAACTCGACATAATCGCTGAAAATCATCTGATCTCATACGATCTTTTAGAAATCCCGAACATGGCCCCTTGTGCATAATTAAGTATCGTTTATTCAGAAGGCCCTTAAGTGTCAAATATCGTATGCCCGCTAGAAGGTATCTACACACATAACAAAAGTTTTTCATCACCTCGGTTCCGAGAGTACCGGAAATTGGAACAGACATCAACATGCTCATGGATACCGCACATTGCACGTTTTACCCCCATACAGCGAGACCTTCAGAGGTGGTGGCCCAGATAGCTGTACACACGGGTACCTCTAATACCCAGTAGCACGTCCTCTTGCACTGATGCATGCCTGTATGCGTCGTGGCATACTATCCGCAAGTTCATCAAGACACTGTCGGTCCAGATTTTCCCACTCCTCAACGGCGATTCGACGCAGATCCCTCAGAGTGGTGGGTGGGTCACGTCGTAAACAGCCCCTTTCAGTTTATCCCATCCATGTTCGATAGGGTCCGTGTCTGGAGAACATGCTGGCCACTCTAGTCGAGTGATATCGTTATCCTGAAGGAAGTCATTCACAAGATGTGCACGATGAGGGCGCGAATTGTCGTCCATGAAAACGAATGCCTCGCCAATATGCTGCCGATATGGTTGCACTATCGGTCGGAGGAGTTCGTACAGCCGTTACGGCGCCTTCCATGACCACCAGCGGCGTACATCGGCCCCAAAATAACATGGAAACCTCCTTGCTGGACAGTGTGTCTAAGACGATCAGCCTGACCGGGTTGCCTCCAAAAACGTCTCCGACGATTGTCTGGTTGAAGGCATATGTGACACTCATCGGTGAAGAGAACGTGATGCCAATCATGAACGGTCGATTAGGCATGTTGTTGGGCCCATCTGTACCGCGCTGCATGGTGTCGTGGATGCAATGATGGACCTCGCCGTGGACATCGGGGGTGAAGTTGCGCATCATGCAGCCTATTGCGCACTGTTTGAGTCGTAACACGACGTCCTGTGACTGCACGAAAAACATTAGTCAACATGGTGCCGTTGATGTCAGGGTCCCTACAAGCCAAAATCCGTAGGTAGCGGTCATCCAGTGTAGTAGTAGCCCTTGAGCAGCCTGAGTGAGGCACATCATCGACAGTTCCTGTCTGTCTTTATCTTCTCCATGTCCAAACAACATCGCTTTGGTCACTCCGAGACGCCTGGGCACTTTCCTTGTTGAGAGCCCTTCCTGGCACAAAGTAACAATGTGGACGCGATCGAACGGCGGTATTGATCGTCTAGGCATGGCTGAATTACAGACAACACGAACCGTGTCCATCCTTCCTGTTGGAATGACTGTAACTGATCGGCTGTCGGACCCCTCCGTGTAACATAAATTGCTCATGCATGATTCTTTACGTATCTGGGCGGCTTTAGTGACATATCTGAACAGTCAAAGGGACTGTGTCAGTGATACAATATCCACAGTCAACGTCTATCTTCAGGAGTTCTGGCAACCGGGGCGATGCAAAACTTTTTTTGATGTGTGTACTAGGGCTGTTCATAAAATATCGATATATCACTATTTCTTGCAATAACTATCGATATACATCGGCGATATTTTTTTCTCCCGTTACATCGTTATTAAAATGAAAATATCTAAGGCTGATATTTTTATTTTATATTTTTTTCACAATTTTCAATAAATATTTGAAGGTGTCCTTTTGACATTGTAGTATAATATAATTTTACTTTCTTTGTGAAGGAGTCTTACTGCTATTCGAGCTTTCATCACGTACATTCTGTCTCTCTGAGTGTGTGAAGCAAGTATATGTGGCACAAAATAATAAGTCCGATTGCACTGAGCCGTAGCGGTGTGAATGGAATAACAATATTTCCGATGTGAAGAAATAGCACATCAGTTGCTAAAACATTTTTCAAAAACGGTTGCTGAAAATGATGAACAAAAATTTAGATGACAAGATTGGTCTCTGCGGTGGACGGAGAAGGGGTGAGGGGAAAAGCTGACGTAATCGGCGTTCGGCGCTACCAACAGAAACTGCAACGCTTGCTACAGTCGTGGCAATCTACGAAAAGTGCTTGAAGGACGGCGGAAACACGACCAGGTGACAAGGTATTGGAGGTTCACTCGTCATCACAGAAAGTGGAAGTCGAAGGCTTGCTCGCTCCGAGAATCAGGATAGGTGGCGATCTATGGCAGAGCTGACGTCAGAGTACGAAGCTGACGCAGGCACGGTGTTTAGGACCACATCGTTCAGTACACATTGTTGCACATAGGGATATGCAACAGACAACCCCTAATTGTCCCCAAGTTTCCCCAATGATGTCACTTACGACCGCAGTGGGCACGGCACCACGTCGATGGTTTGCCCGGATAGTAGTCATCCAGGCAACCTGCTGTTCGAAACACTCATTGCACCATGGATGCAGTTCGGTGTGGGCAGTACTATTGTATAGAGGACATTCAACTGGGTTAGCAATCGCCAGTAGTAGTAATCGAAGATATCTGTGGAGTACGTGTCCATTATTGCGAACCACCTGCTTCCCTTCACGTTTGATATCTTCGATGGCGGTGATGGCATCTTCCAGCAGGATAACTGACTGTGTCACAGGCCGCTCCTACAAATCAACTGTCCGTAATTTACAGGAAAAGCGTGACCTGTGAGTAAACACCTGGTGCCATACGCGTACAAAAACTTGTCTCCAGGACTATCGAATCCATGCCATTCAGAATCGCTGCTGTACTGCATTCCAAAGGTGGGCCAACATCCTATTAGGCTGATGGTCATGTTTTGGCTCATCAGTGCATAAGGAACATACGCTTTGTTGTATGATATTCGCTTTATAGCGTGAACCAGACCTTCACTAACAAAATTTCAGAGGCTGCTCTGGGATATTTTCTGTGTATTTTAGGGTTAGTTGCTCCAGGATTGGCACTGTACACAGAGACTGGCAGTACTTCCGCCTCCTGGCTTCGTGATATCGCTGGCGAGGCAGGTTTTTTATCAGAGAGTGGCAAGAGGAAGGAGGGATCAGTTACGGAGCGGTGACCCGGAAATGCTGGTTGTTGATGCCCTAGCGTTTGAAGCACGGTCCGCAGCTGGTCGGACGCGTGATACTGGAACTGTGGGTTGGTTCAAATGGCTCTGAGCACTATGGGACTCAACTGCTGAGGTCATAAGTCCCCTAGAACTTAGAACTACTTAAACCTAACTAACCTAAGGACAACACACATATACATGCCCGAGGCAGGATTCGAACCTGCGACCGTAGCGGTCGCGCGGTTCCAGACTATAGCGCCAGAACCGCTCGGTCACCAGCGGCTGGCGACTGTGGGTTGTCTGTGTGTGTTGTGGCGGCCACTAGTCCAGTGGCTCGTAAAGAAGCAAGAGCTTGAATCTAAATGATGTAGAAATAGCCGTGCACGTCCTAGGCTCCGTGTTACAGGATTGATATTTGTGACATTTTGCGAGGAATAGTAGTGAGCTATAGCAATTTCACTGGAGAGCGTTTAGGCTGTGTGAAGTTCTGTCAGCCTTGCTTGCGGTAAGCATTATTTGATAACTAGTTTTGGAAGTCAAGTTAACTCATTTTGTTTGTTTGTTTTGTAATGCGTGTGAAGCTGAACGCTGGTTGTTATTATCGTAACTAGAAGAAGAACTGAACTGCTCTAATATTAACATCTATCATTTCTGCGTGTTAATAGCAATCTGTCCCAGCGACTGTTAATTATGCATTTGAATTTGAAGTTGCCATCCACCAAAGATCTACCGTATATTGGAAGCAGTGTAACGTGACACAGTTCGCAGTTAACCACGGAAGCTACGTCTGGCATATGTTTCACTACTTGAAAGTTTGGTACAGGCCTGTGTATTACAAAACGTACTGTGCATCTAAAAGCTCATACGATCATGATACTTTCAGAGGTTGGAATCTCATCTATCAATCGGAAAATGTTTTAATCTTTGCTTAATGTGGTTTAATTTCTGTGTTTTAAGTTATGGTTGTAATGATGTACAATGATACGCAATTAGTTTTCTTAGTAAGCTGTTATTAAAAATTACTGGTCAGTTTTCTGCTTGGAATATAAGGGTAATTGTCTTCTCTGTTAGTAGCAAGTTTGTTGGTGAAGCCGTCTAGTGAGAAGCTGCCCACTGTTTCCAGATTGATGAATCTGTGGCTAGCGATTATAGTCTTCTTCTCAGATTATCACACAACCTTATCCGTTCCATAAAATTAGCTACACCTGTTTGATGCCGTATTACGTACAGACTCGTGTAGAAATGTGATTGTCACTGGTGGTTGTACTCCGACATCGAGTCTGTACAACTAATTGCCTCACTAAAGTATTCTCGGTTAAGTTATCAGCTTGGGACTTTGTGTTTAAGTACGGTTGTTTATCTCTGGTTTAATCAGACGCTCTTGCGCAGTAATAATTTATTGTACATCTTTCTAATCAAGTTAAATTTATTTCCTCTCAATATAAATCAGAGCTAAAAATTTCTTTTAAATTGTAAGTCGCATTTTTCCTTAGCGGGACTGAGTCCATGAAACTGATTGTGATACAAGAATTTATGTCAATGTTAAATTTGGAAATTATTGTAATAAATGGTTTGCTAAAGGTGTAACACCAAGTTTAATCAATCGGTCCACCCACTATCCCAACGGTCCAGTTATGTAGGTACAAAGTGTATTCTCTAGTGGGTCGCCACTGGGTTATAATGTCATTATGATTTATTCGGTTTACTACCACAGTTACCTTCGTTTGTGTGAAAATATCTTCAGAACACTGGAAACGCCTGTAATATGCATTCATGACACGGAAACAATTGTTGTTCATTATGAAGACAATTGTTAGGCTTGATTTCAGATCTCGTACAACTCCCCAGTTATTGGTGACACACACCGCATAGAATTCATTCTCTTCCAAATAGGACTTCTGGCATAATTAACATCCAATATCTTCCACTCTAACATGGAACGACCCCGTTTCTTGTAATTGCAGAAATGCCAGAGTACTGTGATGTAGCTGCCATCACTGCGAGAACAGCTTACCATAACGTCATTGCGCCGATCTTCCGCTGCGTTCAGTGAATCCAGACATGAGGTGCATGTCGGCTCACTCCTCGTTAGTAAACCTAACACACCGCTCCGTATCGCTGTTTAGGTATAACTAACACTGCTGGGAAAACAAGAAGGACCCTTGCAGTATTGGATACCAGTTTCAGGGAAAGAGTCAAGTGGGCATTAGCGTTGTCAATAGTGTGTGAATAAAACAAGTCAAAATGGTTCAAATGGCTCTGAGCACTATGGGACTTGACTTCTAAGGTCATCAGTCCCCTAGAACTTAGAACTACTTAAACCTATCTAACCTAAGGACATCACACACATCCATGCCCGAGGCAGGATTCGAACCTGCGACCGTAGCGGTGGCGCGGGTCCAGCCTGTAGCACCTAGAACCGCTCGGCCACCCCGGCCGGCTGAAACAAGTCCATTTACAAACAAGACACTGTATTCATACCGCCGTCATTGACACTGTTGAGCAGATATTTTCAAGTCAACACGGATACAAAGATAGATGGGGTAAGAAATCAAACAGAATGCAATTTCTCTGCAACGAGACACCGCAGAGCACATGTCCCATATACTGCGAGAGGGCACCACCTCACAGGCAAAACCACTAGCATGGCGCCTCTCAAGTAGGTGCAGTAGCATTCAGATGGCGCTCACAAACACGGACCTCTTCCTTCTTCCACAGCACTTCCTTCAGCGCGTCGTATACTTTCACCTACAGCGCGGGGAGCCGCCATACAGAGCGCTGTCACCCGCGGACTACACTGCACCTGCTTTGTACTGGCGGACAGGGAGGTCCTTCCGCCGACAGGCACCAAAACACGACGCGCCGCAGGCACTCAGACAACTCCGCACCGGCAATTAGACCGCTGCGATTCAGCTGTTAGATAGTTCAGCTGGGTGCCTGTAGCCTGCAGACAGCTTAGTACAGTACCCTGAAAACTACTTCTAGACTTAGCGGTCGATATTTATGGAAAACTAGGATTATTAACACAGTGTCTGCACAGTTATATTCAGTCACAGTGACAACATCGTGGTAGACTGCCTAGAGACAGCAAAGTTGTTTTAGACATCTTGAATTAGTTACAGGACGTCAAGTTCCACACATAAAACTGTACCAAAGTTAAGTAGCATTTGTAACATATTCTTAAAAAATGTCATTTGTTATTTCTAATTGTGTTACCACAGATCTATATAGATCTGCCTTATCAAACAAGTGTTAATTAGCAAGCGAACAAAAAAAAAATGGTTCAAATAGCTCTGAGAACTATGGGACTTAACATCTATGGTCATCAGTCGCCTAGAACTTAGAACTACTTAAACCTAACTAACCTAAAGACATCACACAACACCCAGTCATCACAAGTCAGAGAAAATCCCTGACGTCGCCGGGAATCGAAACCGGGAACCCGGGTAGCATTCAATTACAAAATTCACAACAATACCAAAATACTCAGAAAATATCACTGAACAACCTCCGAAATATTGTCGATGGCATTCGGATTTCCCCTGTTTTAAACAGTTTGACAAGAGCCGGTTTCGTTGTTTGAATGCAGTACCTCTTCGAAGGTGTGTTTTAAGGCATCATATATCTGTAGTGATAAGATTCCTGTAAATTATTATTTTGTTTCTCTCTGAGCCGGCCTTAGTGGCCGTGCGGTTCTGGGCCTACAGTCTGGAGCCGCGCGACCGCTACGGTCGCAGGTTCGATGTGTGTGATGTCCTTAGGTTAATTAGGTTTAAGTATTTTTTTTTTTAATTCTTATGGGACTTAACTGCTAAGGTCATCAGTCCCTAAGCTTACATACTACTTAACCTAAATTATCCTAAGGACAAACACACACAACCATGCCCGAGGGAGGACTCGAACCTCCGCCGGCACCAGCTTTAAGTAGTTCTAAGTTAAGTCCCATAGTGCTCAGAGCCATTTGAACCATTTTTTTCTGTCTGTGCCCACAGCCTCTAGAAATTTTATCAAGGAAAGCATGGACCATATTAGACTGTATTATTTTTCATTTCTTATTAGCTGTGCTATCGGTCAATTTCGACGATTATGTCATTACCAAGCACCCAAAATGAAACATACCAACATGGAGCACACTATAATATCAGTACACACTGTATAAAAATCTACAAGCCTCAGTAACAATCTTTTATGACTCTTCTTCCATGTGAATGAGCATCACGTTATGCATCACATAAGATGTGGGACTAACTGAGGTCACATTTTTCATAGTCGATAACCGATATTACACGTGAGTGAAAGTATGTCATTCCATCAGCATGAACACACGACAGTACACATGGCCATCTGATATGTAAACTCTCAGTCAGCCATTACTCGTTGTTGTCAAAGACCTCCTTCTCACATGATGTTGACAACTATTGCTGCTTGCAAAGAGCGTAATTGGCAGCTATCAATATAATGTATGAAGAAGTCTTTGCAACATTGATTAATAGCTTATTGTAACTGTCAGTTTACGTATCTAGTGGCTGCAGCTTACACGAAGAGTTGTGAGTTCATGCAGATGTAATGACATACTTTCATTATCGTGTAATATTTGATATGGACAGTGAAAGAAAATGAGGGCTCACGTGTGGTACAGAAATTTTAATTATGTGCAACATCTTATGTATGCATCGCGTGATGCTCATCGACATGTAAGCTGAATTATAGGCTTTCTCACGTCTGTAACACGATGATTATTATGGCTTGTAGGTTTTTGTAAAGCGTTTGCTGTGTTATAGTGTGCACCATGTTGGTATGTTTCATTTTAGGTGCTTCATAATGACGTAATTGTAGAAATTGGCGATAGCACAGCTAAAAAAAATAGTACAGGCTACTACGGAGCATGGTTTCATTCATAAAAAATGCTTGGAACATTAAGGTAGGTCAATAGTAACGCAACGGGTCAGCTGGCGCCGCAGACAGCCAGCCAGAGCTGAGAGAGGGAGAAGGACGAGGCCTTGGGACGGCCAGCTGACGCGGCCTGCCCTCTTGCACGGGGCGAGCGCCCGTTTTAATTACGGCGCCTGCTGGCTCGCTGCCAGCCTAGTGGCCGCAGCGGAGTCGCGTTCATTCAACCCGGGAAGGAAGAGGCCGGCTGGCCGGAGGCGACGGCTGCAGCGGCGCGCCCGAGAAAGAAAGCAAAACAGCGCCGCAGGTGTCAGCAATCTGCCAGCAACAGGTGCGCCCCGCCCAGACAGCAGACAGCCCGGCAACCGCTAAACGGTCCGCCCAGCCGCGGCCAGGGCGCGCATCCAGGCAGCGCCAGTCTGTCGCCATGTCAACTGCGCGAAGCCAAAACATCTGTTTCCTTCGGCCACTCTGCAAGAGAGACTTGTAAGCTAATACCTTCTAAAACCGTGTCTAGCCTAGAAAATGGCCTCCAGTCGGCGATCACGAGAGCACACTAGTTTCTTCAGCTGTACCATATCCAGCTGTAGCCACTTGTTGATGATTGGATACCGTAAAGCAACAAAACTGCCGGATGCGAGGTTTGCCAAGTTTCACCTGCTGTACAAAACAGTCGCAGACATTTTTTGTCGGATTGAGCTCGCGTGATGTAGTGGACCAGTAGTGAACGTGCAGTAGAGTGCTTGAATATCTGTTCGTCAATCCAGGAACGTACGTGTGCAGTCTTGTGAACACGGCTGTTGTAAATGTAAATGTCGCATGGCTTTGTTGGCTGGGATGGGTTGGGTTCAGCTGCCTATCGGAAAGGATCTTTTTCATCTGCGCACATTGGCTCCTTTCGTTGTGAATATGTGTCAGACTTGTGTCCTATGCTTCGTTTAGTACGAATGTAATAAATGTGTGTATAGTGTAGCGTTGAGTTTGTGTTCTATAATGATGATGATGATGATAATGATGAGAGAAGGGAGAGGCTGAAACCCGTGCTAGTAAATAGTCTATTCCTTTCGAAAAGCACCATTGGGGTAGCCGAGCTTAATGTCCATGTCTGACAGACGGGTCACATTCAACATTGTCACATGCCCTCACTTCCTGAGAGACTACGGAGAGGTTTGGAATTTCCTCCAGCTCGTTAGCGTAACGTCTGGTGATCAGGAACTTCACACCACCACCTCCCCTGCCTTCGCGGGCAAATACTGGCAGTCAAATTACCATCCGCCTCCGATATTCGAATCGGCTTACCTCCGAATCGAGAACAGCACTACAGGCGTGTGTTACTGAACTCATTTACGAGGGTGGGTACAACTGTTGTCCTCTGAGAAGACAGAAGTGTCCATAGCCTACTTCTTAAAAGAGGTAGAAGAAATGGTAACACGTGCTCACCGAGAACTTGAAATAAACGTCCTGGTTCATATTTGCGATAAGCTGAAAGAATAAACCCAAGACATGTTACGAGTATCATCTCCAAACATCACAGAACGACATCCAGCCTCAGCTGCATAGTCCACATAGTGCTCCTTAACACATCATTGGATTGTCGGTACACTCGACATCTTGCTTTGTTTGAAAAGATGTACCATCTCAGCTCGCCAGGCCACAGTACACACCTCCAGATAGTTACTGCCTAGTGTACGCTCTGTTTGGGTCACTGAAGGCGTGCGATTTGATGTCCTATTGTGAGCTATGGTCTATGCAAGGTACCCTAATCTTAACGACCATTACATCCATTTCCCTTCGCAATGACGTTGAAACTGGTTGAAGTGAACCTTCCATCACCCACAGCAGTCGTTTCATTGACAAGGCGAGACATTCGTCTTCCGTTCTTTTTGATTAATATCCTTTTACGGCCGCTGTTGTTACGCCGTGGTATGCGGGAGTGGTACACCATCTCCGTGCTCGGACACCAACAAATGGGGTCTTTCATTCACAGTGTGGTGAAGGGCAAGTCCAAACTAGATACCTTCTTTCTACCATTCTGTAACGTCTCCACGTCGATCTTATTATGGAGTTTCTATGAATTTTCTGGCACATACATATGCAGTGTCGTACCTCACCTCAGCTGTAGAGCGTCACGTGACCGCCCAGAACCACTTCTACAGCACCTACAGTGTAGAAAAGTGGTCAGTATATTCTTTCAAGTGAGCTGACTAAAGTTATGTCTAGTGAGTTTACCGTACTAAATCAGGAGTGTTAGTCCACCAAGATATGCGGGACAATTTCTGTGGAGCTAAAAATTAGAAGTGAGGTTAAGAGCAAGTTTAACCTCTCTATGTTGCCGTGAGTTTGAGCCGTGCGCGCACTGCTATCGCTACCTTTGTTTGTGGAACGTCTTTGACTAGCTACGAGATGTCCAGCGTCTCGGTAGGTGGCGATCTTGCGGCAGCTCGGAAGTGATCTAAGCGATCGTGCAGCTAACGTTTGAGTTCTGTCTGCCGGAGGCTGGCTGTCTGTTAACCTTGTTCTTTACCTGCACTACTTGTACGTGTATTTTCTAGGTTTATTTACCCTTAAAATTTTTCATTGTCATTTAACTTTGATTTAAAAAGTATTGTCTTTACTTGCACTACTGGTGCTTGCACTTACTGTCAGTTGAGTTAAAAGATCCATGTGTGTGTTGTAACCTATTTAGTTATGTCGATTCTACTCTGTTATTCACAATTAATTCTGGGCCAATCTGACTCAGTTGTCTGCCCTCGCCGGCCGTTGTGGCCAAGCGGTTCATGGCGCTTCGGTCTGGAACCGCGCGACCGCTACGGTCGCAGGTTCGAATCCTGCCTCGGGCATGGGCGTGTGTGATGTCCTTAGGTTAGTTAGGTTTAAGTATTTCTAAGTACTAGGGGACTGATGACCTCAGCTGTTAAGTCCCATAGTGCTCAGAGCCATTTGAACCATTTTTTGTCTGCCCTCATTTCCCCTTTCATGGTGGAGAGCCTGTGTGCTATACGCCATTCATATTTATGTGAGATGTATTTCCTTTGTGTATGTTTTAGAATATGCACTGAAGCGAGAAAACGTTTGGGGTATGCCGCTTACCGTGCATTCATACGTTTCAGCTCCGTTTAAACTTCGTATTTGGGTGCTCTTGTGAATAGCTGCTCATCTTTGTCGATTTTCCAACACACATTTTCTTATTTTAAAGCCTGAATAGGAATATCTGTTATTTTACATTTGCTGCTATATTTCAAGTTTTTAATTAATGACTGAATTGTATGCATGCATATTGTGGTTTTTCTAATACTGATTTACAAATAATTATAACTAGTATGGGTCCCAGTAAACGGCTCTGAAGTGATTTTCTAATGTTACACAGTTCAAAGAGCTTGTTTGCTTCTAAAATTCTCTGTACTAGTATATTAGGTTGGTGCGTTTTTCCATAAGTTTATCAAATACAACATATATAGGTACAGTTACGGAGACTTTAGTCATCAGTAATACATTCTCCTTCACTATCTACAACGGTCTGCCAAAGCTGCGGTAACTTCTCGGTTCCTCGACTGTAGAAATCACATAGTTTTGAGGCTAAGAAATCGTCGAGACATGTTCGGAGTGCATTTCATTCCGGGAAGGAAGTTCCTTAAGGTTGTTCGATACAGAGCGGAAAAGGTAAAAATCTGAGGGCACAAGGTCAAATGAGTAACGTCAGTGCGGAATAACTTCCCAAGCGAACTCCTGCATAGTGTTTTTTGTCAGTTTAGCGGAATGGGGGCAGGCGTTATCGTGGAGTAGCATCACTTCATGCAGTCTTCCTGGTCGCTGTTCATGAACTACAACTGCAAGACGGCTAAGCTGTTGATAGTAAATATCAGCAGTGACGGTTACAGCTCGGGAAGCAAGTCGTAGAACAGCACACCGTCACTGTTCCACCAGATGCGCGCAGATCTTTGTAAGGCGAGTTGCTGCATTGTTTGGGCTCATCTATTCCTTTCTTTGCCTTACGTTTGCATAAAGATACAATTTCTCGCCACCAGTAACGATACAGGTTTAGGAATGGTCGGTTTTGTTCAAGAGCCAATTGATGACGAGCAAGAAGAGATGCGCATATGGCTACCCTCTGATTTTTGTGATTTTGATTTAGATCATGCGGTACCCATACACCCGATTTTTGAACCTTCCTCATTGCACGCAAATGTCACACGATCGTAGAATGATCACAGTTAATCACATTCGCCTGTCCACGATTACCCTGACAGAACTTGAAATGCATTCGAAACGTTTAGTATTCCTTTAAGTGAGATGGTCTAGGTTTCAGTGTGTAATTAGTTAGATTCGTGAAAGTAATTCGTTTTTACAATTTTAAATTCCATAGAATAAAGTCAGAGTGCGCTGTCGTACGTCTCACCGTCCTCTCCAGCCAAATTATTACGAGTAGTGACTGGGGCAACACATCCCTAGCGAGGCATTTATATCACCTACCCTCACTCGAAGCTTGAATACGACAGAGGAATACACGGTAATCATTTAAAAGTGGACATGGACGCTAACATGTGGGGATTATTGCTATTCTTATTTACGTCACTTATCACGACAACTGAATGCCAGTGACTGCCATATATGACAGAAATCTTATCTGTTCGATGTTTATTATGCAATAATGTTCAATACAGTTACCCCACTGTAGCAATGTGGCTTTTAATATCACCAGCAACAGAGTTAATGTTCAGACTCAAAATCACGATCTTGTAGACATCAGTCTGCTTCTATCAGCAGCAATACGAGAAATATCATAAGAGGTCACCCTGAGAGGAAATGATTGTGTAAATCCTTAATCAACTCGAAAGTTACTTTGAACACCACTCTGCTTTCTTAGGTATGTTTTATTGATGGTATGCCCTTGACTTCCTGCCTGAGAATTAGCTCAAACAGCCAATTGTATTGCGAGCTGCCGTTGAACGTGGAGTCATAAGCACGGTCCTTCGTTTTACATACTAAGGAGTGATAAAAGTTTGTAATGTCTTAACGACTAGAAAGAAATAAGGGAACCGACCTGGGACTGAACTATGGAATTTCGTAAATCTGATACGAGCCCGCTCAATCCCCAAGGATACTGAGCAGTAAAAGCGACAGTACGTTTATTTTTTCTCCTCAAACATGCTCAATAACTGAAAAACAGTATTCCCATGTCTTAACCAACAGTGATGCAGTGAGTCGTTCAGAGTTCTCTTTGTGTGCAGCTTATAGTTCTCGTACAGGAAGATTATACATGTATGCTGCATTCTCTGTAGTTTTTGGAATTTGTCCGAATTAGTGCATCAGTACACAGATGCAGTACTAGTTTTTTACATGTTACGGAAGGGGACAAAAAGAATGCTGCGGTTGCAAAAAGCCGTCGACATTCTTAGCTAGCAGACGTTGTGAGATTTGCATATCAGGAACTTAAGTTTTGTTTTTTATATCCCACAGAAACAACAACAACCACAACGAAAAATACTTATCGACATACTGATCAATCAGCTTTTTTATTTTCGATTCCATAATCGGTTTGGACTTGTTACTGGTTTAAGTAACATGAAAAATATGACACGAAGCGCGTGACAGGCAGTACGTACCTCCTGGATTCTCAGCCGTTGTTTGTTCGGTTGTCTAACACGAACAATATTTTTCTTTCGCCCAAGTGATAAGACGAGTGTCATCAGTGACTTAATGAGAAGCTGACGTGGTGTCTGAGACAGACTCTTGGTACCGTACAGCTGTTTTCGGAGACTGTGGCGATAATGTTTATGCAGCAGCGCACAGATCAGCAAACGCTGGCAGGTGCTCCCCCTCTGTCCTACTGAAGAGCCTCCTTCGCTTCCTCTCGCAAGCAGCTCAAGGCGCTGTCGCAGCTTTCTGGGACGCGTGTGAGGCGCAGCTGCACTCTTCGAAAGCGGTTCGACAAGTCAGATCGCGTCCAGCGACTAGTGCCCATCGTAAAAACCGTTCCTATCCGCCAGCCGGTCGTCTCGTCAGCGCTATTCTTAACCGCAACCCTCCGCACATTAAATACGCTTGCCTTATCCAGTTAGCAAGCAGTGATGAACTAGAGTAAAACGTGCTCGCCGTCAGCTACAAAAGAAATTCACCAGCCGCCACGACAATACACAGTTTAAAAGTCGGTGGTGTCTGAGCTTCTGATGTATGCTTCTGCTGAAAAATTCAGAAGGTACCATTTGTACAGGATCTTAACTTTTTAGTAGTCTTAAGCCTTTTTGAACGAAAAAAATGTCGGTGATCAAAACTGATTTGCTAGGGACTTGCAGGCCAGATATCTACTAACAGTTTTTACAAGCTAATTGTGGATTTTTAATTTGTCAATAGGACTCCATATCCATCCCTTGGCTCATTACGGAGTAATTTGATGTTGGTTTATCAAAACTTCCACCATACATTGTACAATGACGTGTGGAGTATGGATCTAGATGTACAGGATGACCCAAAAGTTCGTTAACATTTGAAAATCCAATATTTCACGAAATAATGTAGGCAGAGATATAAAAATCGATGCACATGTTTGAAATGACATAGTGTTTTATTCAAACCGAAAAAGAGCATAAAGTGACCAACAGATGACGCTTCATATGAGACAAAAACAATAATGAGCGTAACAATAAGCAAATATGATCTTACAAATGCTAAACATGTCGGCCATCATTCAAGAATACCTATAGTCGAGGGACAATGTTGTGAACAGCATTGTACAGCCTATCAGTAATTATGGTGAAAAACTGCCGTCGGGTGTAGTCTTTTAGCTTCTCTAATCAGGTCAGACTATCGCAATAGACCTACGAGTTCAAGTAATCCAATAATCACACGGACTGAGGTCTGGGGACCTGGAAGGTCAAGCAAGACGAAGTGGCGGCTCAGCATGCGATCCTCACCAAGTGACGTGCGCAACAAAACTTTAAAACCCGTAGAAGTATGGGGTGGAGCTCTATCTTGCTTAGAAACCGTACCTTCCAGCGGTGTATGTCAGTGAGGTTAGGGATGATGCGATTCTGTAACACATCGGCGTACCTCGCACCGAATATGCTGACACTTTGAGAACCAGCACCCTGTATATCCTCGAAGAAAAACTGCCCGATCATGACTAATATGGTAAATCCACACCACACCGTGACTTTCTCGTCCACGACCGTGCTAGGGTTTTCGGTGGCCAAATTCTGCAGATGTGGATGTTGACAGACCCTTAGAGTGTGAAATGGGCTTCGTCGGTCCTCAACACGTTATACAACCAATCGTCATCTTCCCCATTTTCTTGAATTGCCCACACCACATATGCCCTCTGCATCTCAAAATCGGTAGGTAACAGTTGATGACGACGCTGGATTTTGTACGGATAGAATCGGACGGCACGCCTCACTGCTCTTCAAACAATAGTGCTTGGAATGTCAGTGCACCTTCACGAGTGCTAACTTCACCATGCTGTGATGAACCCGCTGAAGCCTCCATTTCTTCCTGAACTGTCCGACCAGCAGTAGCGCTTGTTTCTGGTCACCCAGTACGTGGCCGATTGTCTAAGCAGCCCGTAGCTTCGAGCTTCGTAATCATTTTCTTCACAGTGACAGTTGTTACAGGACCTTTACCTATTCGAATACCCTTCCTAGGGCGATAGGATCGTAAAGCTGCAATAGCGGATTCTCCGTTCTTATAATAAAGCTTCACTAACAGTGCCTTTTCTGGTAAAGTCAACATGGCGCGATTAGCGGCGCATTTGACTCCCTCTCTCAGTACAGCTCATGCAGATACGATTCTCATGCGGCATCACTTACAAGTTGCTGTCCAGCGCCATCTGTTGGCCGGTTTTTGCACTCGTGAATTAGTGCATTTTCAAATGTTAACAGACTTTTGGGGCAATCTGCATATGTAGATCTTGACAACAATTTAATAAGTTACTTCGTCTTCTACAGTCTGTGAACATTTAGTCAAAAGAAACAAAAATCAGTGCATAAGTCACATAAAATTTCTCTAATGAAATACGCTTCTATGGTGCTGTTCAGTAGGTGTTCTGCTACTCAACGGAACTATTTCCTTAACGGAGGTGCACCAATTGTCTGGCCGCATGATCATGGTAGGATCGATATGAATGTTTCACAGACAGCTGTAGATGCTTTAGCATAAATACAGACGCACACAGTGACAACTTTTGCAGTCGTGTCGGTTGAAGCCTCATAAATTAGGTTCCTCGGATGGCGACGCCACTTCTGGTAACCAAGTTGGATAAGGTAAAAGAAAAATCCTAGCGTTAACGATACACTATAAAAATTAAACAGCGAAGCATCTTCAAAAGACTGTGATAAGATGTTCTGTATTTGAGAATAGGTCATCGGAGATAACGGACCTGTTTTCTCTCTACCCATCTCTTTAAGTTTTTAAGGCTTCCTCGGCGTGGAGCGGGTTGCTGGTTCCTTTTGCTCCTTTTCTATTCCAGTCGGTGGAAAGTGACAGCATGGACCATTTTAAATAATTCAATAATCATGGTCCTTGCGAGATACACACGTTTGCGGGTTAAAAGGAGAAAGGAAGAAGTAACGTGTTTTTGTCTCACCTTTCCACAACGCAGTTTACGTCGATCTACCACTGGTGTTCCTTGAATGTCTGTACCATACTCGTGCTAACTAAACGTACTGGAGACGAATCTTCCCATTCAGCTGGAAAATTTCTTATTTTCTTTCACCACCTCTTCGGTAAATGTGATGCATTTATCGCCGGCAGCTATATTTGTAGTTAAGATCTGAAAAATTCTTACGTTATTTAGTATTAGGTTATTAACGCAAGACTATATAACATTAGCGGAATATAACGTATTCCATCAGTTCGCTTCTTCATAATAGAGAAGTTACATTGAAAATGTAAAAGAGTAAATACTGCCGCACAGATTTCAACTCGAAGAAATGGAATAAAAACTGAAGGTGCTTTAGACAGGCGTGTTATGGGACTCATGACAACATTTTTAGCATCTTGTATCCGATGCTGATGCACAGCGTGGCGTATAATGTGCACTCGTGTGGCATGAAAATACTTGCGTTGACGTAACGAGAGTAATCTCAGGAGCATTGTGGGTCATGTAATGCCTACCCATTCATGTCCCAGAGCACATCAAAGCTCCTGCATTTGGAAGAGTGATACCGGCACTCTAGCGTTATCAGAACATAAATATCAACACTGGTCTTTGACATACATCACGATCTTACATACTTCAACGACTTCAAATTCACCTTCAAAAAAATGTGTTTGAATTCCTAAGGGACCAAACTGCTGAGGTCATCGGTCTTTACACTTACACACTTCTTAAACTAACTTAAACTAACTTATGCTAAGAACAACACACACACCCATGCCCGAGGGAGGACTCGAACCTCCGGCGGGAGGGGCCGTACAATCCGTGACATGGCGCCTCAAGCCGTGCGGCCACTGCGAGAGGCAAAATTAACCTTCCCTTCTGATCAGGTGGTATCTGAGCGCCAATGAAATAAGCCTTCTGTGCAAGACATCAGGCAAGGCGACGACCTACTTTGGAGGATACCGTTATCTGCATAGTGCTGTGAAAACTATGTGGTGTAGATGAACTTATCTGGTAGTTGTATAGCTAATCTGCAGGTCACTTGGGAAACTTGACTTTGTAAGAGCCATCACCTTTCATAATTATCGGTTTATATCTTTATTATACGTCGTAGTAAGAAACAGACGATTAATATCCATATATCGATTATGAGGCTGTTAACGTCTATATATCGATTATGCTGAAAGCTGTAAAAAGAAGAAATAGGAGCTAGCGATAATCTCCCGTGAATGTTTTCCGGATATGTGACCGCGCCGTCATGTTAAGTACAATTATCACTCTGGTGATGACAACTTGCAATACTGGACGAGAACCTGGTTTGCATAATATAACAATGCGATCACATAACGAACGGTCACTGCCGATGAAAACTGTAGAATCCCAAACTCCCACATACCTAATTATACGTGCCTCTTCAGAATTACCTGGGTTCCAAATATGTTTATTCGTTTTATGTTGACAACAGACTATTCAACTGAATATTACAGCAGAGAAAACTTACAATATGCTCGCATAAAATGTTCATTCAATAAAACCGAGGCTTACCTGAAAAATCCACAGCCAATGTCGACATCTATTTAAATGTCAAATTTCACTGAACAATACTTATCAGCAACACCTTTTACTGTGGTCAGATCATCTCCATCATTTACGAGGAGTAACATACATTGTATCACCTACTAGTGGATATTAACATATGATGTGCCCACCCCTCGCCTTTATAACGGCTTGAATTCTGCTGAGGACACTTTCAGTGAAGTGTCTGAATGCGTGTGAAGGAATAGCGGACCATCCTTCCTCAAGAGGCGAAACAATACATGGTATTGACGTTGGATACTAGGGTCTGGAGCAAACTCAATGTTTTAACTCACCCTAAAGATTTTCTATTGCGTTCAGGTTGCCCAGTTCATTTAAAGAATGTTATTGACCACAAACGATTTCCTCAACCGTACGCAGTAAACAAAGCCTTAAAATGTGTTGATATCCTTCCGCATTTTGAGTTTGCTTAAGAGCAATAAGGGGGCCGCGTCTTAAGAAGGAAAAACACACCCGTATCGTAACACCACTTCCTCGTTTTTCCACTGCTGACAATATAGCGTATAGTGTGATTCATCTCCCCAAATCACTCGTTTCCAGTGATCCATTATCCAGTGGCGTCGATCATAAACACCTCAAGCCTAGCTTAGCATTGTTTACAGAAATGTGTGGCTTATGAGGCGCTGCTTGACCATTGCGTTTATTTCTATTTAACTCTCTACGCACAGTAATTATGGTAGCCGTACTGCTGCACTTTGGAACACGCGAATGATTCCTTCCACTAATTTCGTACGATTTTTACAACCACCCCGCGCAATGCTCGACGGTTGCTGTCGTTGTTACATGAAGTCTGCCTGGTCTTGACTCAGCAGCTTCCACTTGACAATCACTGTGCTGACAGTCGACTTGGGCAGCTTTAGAACGTTTGAAATGTATTTGAGGGATCTGTTACCCAGGTGTCAATCAATGACTAGTCCAAGTTCGAAGGCAGCGGCATCGCCTGACCGACATATCCTCCTGTTACTTTTTCTCACGGACAACGCCGTACCCTCTGCCTATTTTTAACTGGCGGGTCTGCCTCTTGCCTCATCTAGTGGTCAGTTCCGCATTACACTGGGATGTGTGGATACTTTCGATAGTGTGTATGTTCGGTCATTCTTTGGCATCCACTTAACCCAGAAGAGTTATAGAATATACGCCACGTGTTGTTTATCATTCGCAAGGTTACTGGTAAAACTAAATCGTCTTGTACCAAAGTAAACATAGTGCACATCCTTTCTGATTCAGGAAATCGACTTCGAGAATTTGGGACCATCGTCACCTCGCAACATGTACAGCTTTGATTGATCTTTTGTTCCCGGCATGACAGAGCCAGGTCCCATCTACAGCAAAGAACTGCCACACACGGTAAAACGTTGCTTAAAAATTAATTTATTTGTAAATTCAGACTCGTTTAGCACAAAGTAATATTACTGACAACTCTTCTAGCAAAATGCACCGTAATCTTCCCTCTTATATGTTTACGGTGTCAGCTATCTCAATCATCTTATAGTGCCGATCGTGCAGAATTTTTTGGACTCCTTTGGGCTTTCCATTCGCTGTCGCAGTTTTTGGGATGTCGATCATTTAGATCATCTTCAATAGTGTTGCTATGTCGCTTGACTCCAGGCACCCAACTAACTGCTCAATGTGAAGGGGCAGACCACTTTCAAATCTTAACCAACTCTGAATACTACGTGGCAGTAAACTATCGAAAACAAATAATTTAATGACGGCAATATATTGCAGGTCATCCTGATCAAAGAAACAGACACACACCGAGACTACTTTGGGAAACTAAGCTACTTTACATACCAAATTGAGTTTCCATTTAAATTATTGTGAAACATACAAAGATACGAAAAAACAAAATGTTGCCAAATGTAGATAATCATCAGTTACAAATTATTTATATAGTTTATTTCGTCTGAGGTGTATCTAGCGTAAAACTAACATTTATCATATTCGCCCGAATATATCTTGTACCCTTATTTTTGTGTGTGTGTGGGGGGGTGGGGGGGTGGGGGGGGGCTGCGGAATGCGGAGTAGGGGAACAGAGAAATTCACTGATGGAAAATTCATGTAACATCATCCATTTGCAAATATTCATTGCTGAAGACGAAGATGTGGAGCATAAGTGGAAAAACTCGAAAGCATCGTTCAGTATGCCTTGGACATGTATGTTCCGAGCAAGGTCTTAAGGGATGGGAAAGATCCAACGTGCTTTAATAGCTACGTTAAAAAAAACTACTACGTAACAGGGTGGTGTGTGACAAATTTTTCTCCACAGATTTTTTCTCTTGCCCCCCCTCACCCCTGTACAATCAAGGATGCGGCTTATATTCTGGTGCGAACTCAATATGGGCCAACACGATAGTTGTTTTGCCACGAATGTTTCATGTTGTAATGTACATAAATTACACAGAAAGACCAGCCTTCTAACCCTCGTCTTCTTTGAAGTTACTGTTAACCATCAGTATTTGTTTCATCACTGTCACTCGCCTCCCAACGCACTTTCTCTCCGCTCGCTTCCACGACTCTGCACATGCAGTAACTACGTTGGTGACAGAATCTGGTGATATTATGCGCCATAAAGAGAGAATCCAATTACATATAATGTTGACTGACGGGTTTTTAATCTTGCCAAGCTGGCTTAGTGTTCTATCCAGTTCTAAAAGCCAATTTTCCGGGAATAGTCTTTAAATGGTTTCGTTCAATCATCAGTCAAAGTTCATCCAACAGACGGCAGAGGATGGTTGAAGATATTGCTATAGCAAGCAGAAATCTACTAATGCCAGTATTGCTGGCCCCTGTTTTGATCAGAACCGAGGTGGAATCTTCCTACACGTCGGTCAGGGGCTTGAAGATGGCGTAGCAAATCGCCGAAACTGGCAGCCAAATTAAATAAGTTGGAAACTAGACGTCTGAAGGGTGGTTAATTTCACATCCAAACTCGGAAGCATCGTTCAAGATGCCTTGGACACATATGTTCCGAGCTAGCTCTTAAAAACTGGGACAGATCCAACGTGCTTTAATACTGTACTGCTACGTAAACAAAGAGAGGTTCATCAGTGATTGAAGAGAAGTCAAAGCCTAGCAGGCAAACAGAAGATGAACGAAGCGGAAATAAGCGTAAGGAGAGCAGTGAGACAAGCGTTCAATGACGTTGAAAGTAAAATTTTATCGACAGATCAGTAGTCTATAAGAAAGCAACAGCACCAGAAGAGAGCACTAATCTGTAAAACGACGTGCAGAGGATTGATGAATGCTGCAGCAACTGGCAGTTACCGCTGAATGTAAATAAAAGTAACATATTGCGTGTACGCGAGAAAAAATGTCCACTTCCGTAGAGCTATACTATTGATTCAAATTGCTCGAAAGAATATCTACCGTAAAACATCTACGAGTAACTATCCAGAACAATCTTAAGTGGAATGATCACATGAAACAACTATTAGGGAAGGCAGATGCCAGACTAATATTCATAGGAATGATTTTAAAGAAATATAACTCTTCCATGAAGGAAGTGGTTTACAAGGCGGTTGTTCGACCGGTCTTGAGAACTGTTCATCAATCTGGGATCATTATCAGGTAGGACTGACAGAAGAAATAGAGAAGATCCAACGAAAAGCGGTATGTTTCGTCATGGGATCGTTCAGTATGCGCAGGAGTGTTACAGAGTGCCCAACAACATCCAGCAGCAGACGCTACAAGAGAGGCGTTGTGCATCACCGGAAGGTTTACTATTGAAATTTCGAGAGAGTACTTTCCGGGAAGGGTCGGCCAACACAACGGTTATAAACCCGGCGAAATGATTACGATGAGAAAATTGGACAAATCGGAGCTAATACAGAGGTTTACTGACGTTCATTCATCTCATGCGCCGTTCATCAGTGGAACAGGGAAGGGGAAATCAGTTAGCGGTACTAGAAGTACCCTTCGCCAGACACTGTCAGGTGGCTTGCAGAGTACTGATGCAGGCGTAGCTGAAAAGCGTCTAGGTCCGTGTTCATTGCGGCAACTTTATTCTTTACTTCAGGCGTACCTTCCCTAATGAACAGCCCACCAAATCTGCGAATATAGGCAGTAGCAGATTTCCTTCCACTGCAGTAAGTGCTAATATCACGGTAATTCTTCGTTTTTCGTTTCCAGTTGTTCTTAATAAGACTCTTTCTGGCCCTTTATTCATTATTTGTCCAGAATATAATATTACAAAGTCCGTAAAAACTAATTTAGTGATCAGAGCGATACAATGCACCAATATTCTTCAATATAGGATCCTGTTATGGCAATACATTTTTGCCAGTGAGATTTCTAAGCGTCGTAAGCTTCCTGAAAGGCCTTGGTTGGAATGCCTTTTAGAGCACGCATGACCGCAGCTTTAACGTTGTCGATGGTCTTGAATTGGTGACCTTTCAAGGGTGTCTTGAAACGGGAACGAAATGTCTGCAGAAGCGAGCTAGGGGCTATAAGGGGGTTGGAGTAGCGTTCCCGCGTACCTCAACAGGAAGACGGTGCGGCTGGGCGCATAGTCTTGTTAGAGCTTCCAAGAACCAGCGATGTGTGGTCTAACACGCGCGACCCTTTTTTTCTTTCACCCTTTTCTGGGTATATCAAGCCACCGCGATCACACGAACGTTCTTTCAGCAATTTTGAAAGCTGCGTGCATACGAGTCACACTGTCTTCAGCTTTCAACGTTAAAATGCATACAGAGAGAGTTTCGTCGTCGACGTCATCCCAGACTTTCAAAACCGTCGTGTTCCACCTAAAAATATGACTTTTTACAGACATTTATTTCCAAATGTCTGTCGAAAGCAGACTTTTCAAGTTTTACGTAGAATTTGACAGTATACCGTTGTTCAGGTGAAAGCTGCATCACAGCTGGAACCGTACAGTGAAACAGATGTTCGCGTAGGGACACGTCCTGAGTCTCCAGGAGCTCGAAGGAAACTGAATTTGGACGCGTTGGCAAGCCATAAACCCCCACCAATTTGTCCGGACAGGTAGACCGCGTTCCGACTAACAGTAGCGTCAAAATAGAACTGATGGATTTAGTTTCCGGAGAAACCTTCTAGTTCACTATCGTGTAGCTCGGCATGTTCAAAAAGACGACCGTCTCGTCGGTAATGTCGATCTGGTGTAGACGTTGAGAGCGTTGCTGCTGCATTTGGATCACATGTCTCTGGACGCTGACGAGTTTCTCGGTAGGTTCTTCTGGCAGTCTGTACTAGTGAAGTATTTGGTCGGGTAGAGAGCGTACTTCTGCACCTAAACGTGCCACACTAACAGATATTCCCCCTTAGTGGTATCTGTCATATGTTTAAGGTCTTCATAGTTTCCGATGCTTTTATCTGGATTATTTGTCGAGTTATAGGTATCACATCTTTCCCTTCATTTTGCACAATAGAAAGTGCTATAGTTCCACGTTCAGGGTATTTGCCAGCTTTTGGGAATCTATAAGATTTCCTTCTGGAAACGCTAAACGCTAGATTCGTCCTAAACATTCTGTTTGAAGGCTTCTCTATTAGATGTGCTCCTCGCATAACGAGCATCTGTGACGGATTTCGGAGTTCGTTGATCATTTTCTTTTTGACATTGGCTGTCATTGATGAAGACTAAATTCGGTTCTTTGGTTAGAGAAAAACTGTACTAAACTTGTCACAAAAAATAGCGGAACAATGAGCAAGAGTAAGGTCATTATCTAAGTGAAGCTTCACCAATGTAAGACTGTTACATCGTTACCTAATGTACGAACATTAGTATCCAAACAACAGTGATATTGCTGCTTCGTTTCGAACAAAGTAATGAACGCTATAGCTGAAGCTTCTATGATTCGAGAATATACCGGTATTTATGGGATCGCGCTGATAAGCAGCACCCTACTATTTCGTCATCGAATTTTGGGGAAAAGTGTGGATTACGTTCGGGCCAATACGATATGTCGTTCATTTACTGCTACATGATAAACTGAATGTCTGACTAGTCTGACGAGTCTCGTTTCAAATCGCATCGACGGGATGGACGTGTACTACCTCATGAATCCATGGACCCTGCATGTCAGCAGGGGACATTTCAATCTGGTGGAGGCTCTGTAATGGTGTGGGGCGTGTGTGTAGAGTGATATGGGACCCCTGATACGTCTAAATACGACTCTGACAGGTGACACGTACGTATGGACAGACCTTCAGGATTCATGGTGTCAATTCCCTCCAACACTACTTCAGACATTCGTCGAGTGCATACCACGTCATGTTACGGCACTTCTGCGTGCTCGCTGGTGCCCTACACGAAATTAGGCAGGAGTACCAATTTCTTTGGCTCTTCAGTGTATGTTATTGCCTAATTTGTGGTTTATTCATTCATTTAAACCAGAAATGTACGTGACCACATACTTTTGACAGTTGTCAGATTTAACTTTTGTTTTTTGAATCACCCATATCTGAGGTCAATTATTTGGGAGATGGGGATTCAAAAGGCTTCAAAGCATCTGAGAAAGCCACATGGAAAAAATATAGCTACCGTAGTGAATAGGTCATGTACAAAAACTAATGGGTACGAGGATGTGACGATTGAAGAGTGCATACGAGGGAAAGAAATTAGCAGCAGAGTATTAGATGGTAAGCACAGAATACTGAAGAAATGTCTCGGCGGCCGCACCGAGAATCCTAATGAGTCCATGGGCAGCACAATCTGGGCCATAGCTCCCCCGACAGTGTCTCTGTCAATCTGTACACTGCATTTTGGTGTCGTTGATGGAGTGGCTACTTTCAATGAAGGAAATGTTCCAAGGTGTAAAGTCCTGGAAGACTGCTACAAACTGTTGGTCGTTTCACAGTGAAAGAAATGTTAAATTTAGATAAAGAAAGACTTAGGACATCAGCTGTTAGAGACCTTGAAACAATAGCAAGACAGCTCAGACGAGCAGGAAAAGGAAATTGCAAGATTGGATGGAAGAGAATCCAGACAAGTCATCACTCTGGGGTGCATTGACAGCTTTAATAGCTGTTTCCTGTAAGTCGTGTTTTTGAAGAATAAAGTGCACTTTTTCTCAGCTTCTACTTGCCGGAATTTGTTCAGAATTACAGTGTATACTCGCTGGAGTATTTTACACAGGGCTGTACATCTCGAAAGAGTTAGAGCATTGATACATGAAAAATGGACAGCTTTTGTCCAATGTTTACAAAAATAATTATCATCTTAAAACTAATCAATTGTCTTAATAATCCCTGTGTTACGTTGGTTAGAAACTTGTAACCTATAAATCATATTTTTTTCAAATTTTTGTTCCCAATAGTTTCTGAGAGAAGGTACCTTTTATAGGAATGAATTTTACGTACTTTACGATAGGGATTGTCCAATCCCTCCGGAGATCCTTAATTTTTTAAAAAGTCGCCGATATTAATGGCATTTCATTGTACTGCCGCGAATTTTCGCATCGCCCTCCGCAGTCTGTGGCGCCACAGCCTCGTGTGCTGGTTGCATTCTTCGGGCAGAGGTGGCGCCGGCGGCCGACTGGTACCGGCGCGGCGCTGCGCGGCGCATGCTGAGGCGAGGTGAAGCGAGGCGCCTGCGACCGCGAGTGTGGCCGCAGCGGCAGCGGCAGCGGCGTCGGCGCGTTTGATATCAGCGCGGGCATCTGCCGGCACGCGCGTCCCCAGGAGCAACGACCGACCCGCCGTGTCTTCCACACACGGCTGGCGACGCCGGCCACCAGCCACTGGCCCGGCGCTCCCGGCCACTTGCCACATCACTGCACCTGTCTGCAGAGCCTCACACACGTCTTCAGATGTGGCTATTGAGACGGAATTTTTCATCGCTTGCCTATTACACTACCTGATCAAAAGTATCCAAAAACTCCTATGTAATGCGAAATTTACCACTAAATGTCACGAGAGGTGGTCCCACCAGTAGAAAAGGATGCGGGCAGTATTGCTTCGTCAGTAGAGAAGCAGTAACAGCAGAGTGGGTCAGTTAGCAGAACTCATTGCCTTCAAACGTGGACCAGCCTTTGGATGTCACCTGAATAACAAATCCATCAGGAATATTTCAGTGCTTCTAAACCTGCCCAAGTCGTCTGTTGATGATACGATTGTGAGATAGAGACGAGAAGGCACAACGACAGCTAAAGCAAAACCAGGCAGACCACAAATATTGACGATGCAGTCCTTCAACAAAGGAAATCGCTTACGATACGTTAGTTCGTCCAGTCTTAGAGTACTGTTCGTCTGTATGGGACTCTTACCAGTTGGGTCTGATTCAAGAGATTGAGAAGGTCCAAAGAAGAGCGGCAAGATTCGTGCTTGGTACGTTTAGCCATCGCGAGAGCGTTAGAAATCTCATAGAAAGTTTGAAGTGGGACACACTTACATATAGACGGCGTGCTAAGCGGAAGGGGCTGCTCACTAAATTCCGAAATCCGATCTTCGCCGAGGATGCAGAGCATATATTATTACCACCAACTTTCAAACCACGCAATGATCACCATTCAAACACAAGGGAAATTAGAGCTGGAACTGAGGCGTTCAGACAGTCGTTTTTCCCTCGCGCGATCCGCGAGTGGAACAGACGGGGGGAAATTTTGGCGCGTATTGTGCCCTCTGCCACACACCGCTTGGAGGCTAGCGGAGTATATATGTAGATGCAGGTGTAGATGTCGAGCAGTACGGAGAGTGTTTGTAAGAAAACCGCATTAACCCAGCGTAAGAAATCACTCGAGCTTCCCAAAGTGCTACCAGAGGTCCTGGTAGCACAAGGACTGTGCGTAGGGAGTTAAGTAGAATGGGGTGCAACGGTCCAGCAGCTCCTCACGTGCCACACATTTCTGCAGTCAAAGCTAAGCGACTATTGAGATGGTGCAAAGAGCGAAGCCACAGGACTGTGGATTACTAGACGCGAAAATCACTTTGCACCCTGTGCTGTATGGAAGCGTTTGGGTTTGGCGAGTGCAGCTGAACATTACCTACCGTTATGTGTGGTGCCAACAGTGAAGAACGGAACAGAAAGAGTTACGGTAGGATGGTGCTTATCGTGCTTAGGGTGCGATTTTCTTATTGCGCTTAAGAAAACGAACACAGTTTACAGCACTGTGTCGTGCGTACAGTACAGTAACAGTTCACAGACGATGATAGTTTGTTTCAGTATGAAAGAAAGTTCAGTTGTGTGTGATTTCCTAACGGACCAAACTGCTTAGGTCAGCGGTCCCTAGAATTACACACTACTTAAACTAACTTATGTTAAGAACAACACACACACCCATGCCAGAAGGAGGACTCGAACCTCCAGCGGGAGTGTTTCAGCATGATAATGCACCATCTGTAAGTTATAGTTTCTGGACAATAACATTCCTGAAATGGAATGGTTTGCCCAGAGTCCCAACCTGAGCCATATGAAATATCTTTTGGATGAGCTAGAAAGTCGACTTCGCTCCAGACTCCAGTGTCCAACGTCACTACCTTCCTCGCTTCAGCTCTAGAGGCTACATGGTCTGTCATCCCTCCAGAGACTTTCAGACACCTCACTGCCAGTGTTCTTAGCAGAGTTCAAGCCGTCATCATAAAGGCAAAGGGTGGGCGCACCTCACTAAGAGGTGTCCGGGCACTTCTGATTAGATAGCGTCCATGTTATGATTTACGTCCTATGCCCAGAGAGATTAATATAGAGGTCAAGACCAAAAGAAGAGGGACACAGTTTAAAGACTGCAATCGAGGGAAAACTAATGTCGTTTTGTGAGACTGATTGGCCGGCCGCTGCGACCGAGCGGTTCTAGGCGCTCCAGTCCGGAACCACGCGGTTGCCACGGTGGCAGGTTCGAATCCTGCCTCGGGCATGGGTGTGCGTAATGTTCTTAGCTTAGTTAGGTTTACGTAGTTCTAAGCCTAGGGGACTGATGACATAAGATGTTAAGTCCCATAGTGCTTAGAGCCATTTGAGACTGATTGGAGACATGTTTCTCGAGAAAGATATGTAAATTTTCAATACAAGACGTTTATAAATAGTTATTATCTGTGTGGGAATTAGTTTGTAGTGAGGCAAGACAGTCTGACTTCGAGGGTTGATGTTTGAAAGAAACTGCTGAAGGGCATGGTTATACGACCTGCTATACTTAAATAAGACAGAATTTTCTATAAAAGATCAATTATCTGTGGTAAACAATGAAAACCGTATGAATACAGAAATTTTCTACATATTTAAATACCCAGTAGAAGCATAGTTGTTTACAAATTAGACAAATCCATACCCTTTAAAATCTCTCTCTGATAATGGAGTTACTGCTTACCGGAATTAACGAGTTGTCATTGCCTACCATCGTTTTGCAAAAAGTGGGTTTTCTCTCTCTGCCTCTCAAAAACACACACACACAAAACACACACATACTGAGGGTAACTCTTCTTTTAGTTCGTAAGTCATACCTGTACCAAATTTCGCTGAAAATCTTCATGTGTTAGATAGTTATTCTTGCCTCAATCCCACGGCAAAGTGAAACTAGATCGGCTGAAACTGATTCAAGCGTTCCGTAGCTACGGTGGATCAAACCACAAAACTTCCCGCGTCCATTCACGTATAGTTTCCTATCTGAATTTTCAGGATTATCAACAATCACATAGCCCACTGTAATATAAGAGGTTCTTCTCGTTGCAGCCTCTTGTCAGGATACGCTTGGATTTTCAACAAAAGACAATCTTTTATAATAAGATCTTTCAAAAATTTAAACGATAATGAAGTATAGTCCTATTATACTTCTGCGTTACTTTGTCAGAGAATTTGTGACAGGCCGCGTACTACCTCCTGTTCTTCAAATATGCGGTAACGTATTAATGTGTTACGAGAGTCATACTAAATGTCATGTGGATCGATTGAAGAAAGGAAAGGGAAGAGAGAAAAAAATTTCATTCGTCGTGGAGAAAACCTGGTCACGAACGTAAACTTAGCTCTTCGCTAATGTGACACCAGTTTTTCAGCACCTGGTTAACACTCTTCACGTATAAATGGCTGTAACCCTATTTCGCCTGATTATCATTTATATTTCTGTTGTGGCACACTTCTTTAATTTGTGCCTTACGCCGCACATCGTTAAGTAATTTGCGAAGAGTAGAAGCAGTTAAATACGAATTAATTTCCTGCCAATGCGACATAATACCAATTATGAACTTGCATCAGGTACAGTGTAAACTTCTAAACTTCACATATTGACTACTTAGATTCGTTAACGTACGTTTCATATATTTTTGTGACCTGAAATGCATTACATGGTGAACTGACACTGGCGATCTAAGGCTTTTGCAAGATCAGTGACGTTATTTAGTTTTCTTTGTCTCGTTCTGATTCACACACAACAAGCAATTTTTGCCCTTTACCATTGACAAGATTTTATGTCAATGTGACACTGGTGGGCATTTACTTATTCCATTATCTTGTTTTGGCGCGTCCGTAGTGATATACGTTAAGTGTGGACTTGTTTCTTGTTTCTGTTAATTTTGCACTGAGTAAAACATAATTTCTTCTTTCGCACTCGTATCCATATGAGTGGATCGGTGTGCTTACGCTATGATGTGTGGATTTCCCTTTATGCATTGTAAAACGTACGGAGTATCTGGAAAGTAATGTCAATCACTTTCAAGTAATCCTCTCTTGTGCCAATATTTAGCAATTTAGCAGCACCACTTACCAGACTATTCAATCACTTCCAAGTTGTCCATTCCGTCTAATCAGAGACGGAAAAACAGTAGGCAATTGTTCTCCGTGTTCTTTTATTTTTTATTTATTTATTCTTTTTGATGGCCGGAGTGGCCGTGCGGTTCTAGGCGCTACAGTCTGGAGCCGAGCGACCGCTACGGTCACAGGTTCGAATCCTGCCTCGGGCATGGATGTGTGTGATGTCCTTAGGTTAGTTACGTTTAATTGGTTCTAAGTTCTGGGAGGCTGACGATCTCAGAAGTTAAGTCGCATAGTGCTCAGAGCCATTTGATTGTCGGTGACACTGATGTGGAGTGCAGTTACATGGAAATTACAGTCTTTTAGGTGGGGATCGATGTGCAGGCAACCTAATTTAGTCCTCTCATATCTTGCAGGCACTTATCGCTGTATGGACCGCCGATGTGGTTCCAACTAGTCACGAAAGGTTTTCGGGTGGGTTTGTGAGCTACTTATTTTTCGTTGTTCGGTATAAAAGGGCGAGCCCCCATCGGAAGGTTCTCAAATAATCAACTTACGTAGATATCTGAGGTGATACGAAATATCGGAAAAAGAAAAAAAAAATGGTTCAAATGGCTCTGAGCACTATGGGACTTAACTTCTGGGTTCATAAGTCCCCTAGACCTTATAACTACTTAAACCTAACTACCCTAAGGACATCACACACATCCATGTCCGAGGCAGGATTCGAACCTGCGACCGTAGCGGTCGCAGACTGTAGCGCCTAGAACCAATCGGCCACTTCGGAGGGCCGGAGAAAGAAACAAAAACTTTGCATAATGATTGTAATGTGCAAAGCAAAAGACCTACTGCTCAATTTCAACATGTCGTTAGTGTTGCCACCATACAAGGTGCATTCAAGTTCTAAGGCCTCCGATTTTTTTTCTAATTAACTATTCACCCGAAATCGATGAAACTGGCGTTACTTCTCGACGTAATCGCCCTGCAGACGTACACATTTTTCACAACGCTGACGCTATGATTCCATGGCAGCGGCGAAGGCTTCTTTAGGAGTCTGTTTTGACCACTGGAAAATCGCTGAGGCAATAGCAGCATGGCTATGTGAATGTGCGGCCACGGAGAGTGTGTTTCACTGTTGGAAAAAGCCAAAAGTCAATAGGAGCCAGATCAGGCGAGTAGGGAGCATGAGGAATCACTTCAAAGTTGTTATCACAAAGAAACTGTTGCGTAACGTTAGCTCGATGTGCGGGTGCATTGTCTTGGTGAAACAGCACACGCGCAGCCCTTCCCGGACGTTTTTGTTGCAGTGCAGGAAGGAATTTGTTCTTCAAAACATTTTCGTAGGATGCACCTGTTACCGTAGTGCCCTTTGGAACGCAATGGGTAAGGATTACGCCCTAGCTGTCCCAGAACATGGACACCATCATTTTTTCATCACTGGCGGTTACCCGAAATTTTTTTGGTGGCGGTGAATCTGTGTGCTTCCATTGAGCTGACTGGCGCTTTGTTTCTGGATTCAAAAATGGCATCCACGTCTCATCCATTGTCACAACCGACGAAAAGAAAGTCCCATTCATGCTGTCGTTGCGCGTCAACATTGCTTGGCAACATGCCACACGGGCAGCCATGTGGTCGTCCGTCAGCATTCGTGGCACCCACCTGGATGACACTTTTCGCATTTTCAGGTCGTCATGCAGGATTGTGTGCACAGAACCCACAGAAATGCCAACTCTGGAGGCGATCTGTTCAACAGTCATTCGGCGATCCCCCAAAACAATTCTCTCCACTTTCTCGATCATGTCGTCAGACCGGCTTGCGCGAGCCTGAGGTTGTTTCGGTTTGTTGTCACACTATGTTCTGCCTTCATTAAACTGAACACCCACGAGCGCACTTTCGACACATCCATAACTCCATCACCACATGTCTCCTTCAACTGTCGATGAATTTCAATTGGTTTCACACCACGCAAATTCAGAAAACGAATGATTGCACGCTGTTCACATAAGGAAAACGTCGCCATTTTAAGTATTTATAACAGTTCTCATTCTCGCCGCTGGCGGTAAAATTCCATCTGCCGTACGGTGCTGCCATCTCTGGGACGTATTGACAATGAACACGGCCTCATTTTAGAACAATGCACATGTTTCTATCTCTTTCCAGTCTGGAGAAAAAAAATCAGAGGCCTTAGAACTTGAATGCACCTCGTACTATTTATTAGAATTGGATAATCTTAAACTGTAGCACCCATCACTATTAGTAACAGTTCTAATTCACTAAAAAATCTCCACAAATATCTACCTTAAGCACAGGAAGATTCTTTTATTGTGCTGGTTGCTTTTAACCCCAGTCTTGTAACATCAAAAAAGTTCTTCCTCGGAATTATAAAATCTCTTTCGAGTCTATTGATCATTTGCAAAATTTCAAGTGACATGAAGGCCAATTTCCAGTATGTCTCAGCGTATCAAAATAGAATTCGAGAAGCCTCACATACTATAGATTCCTTTTTGTATGCAAATTATGTTTATAATCTACTGATTGAATCGGGTTGGCATGGGGATAGGAATGCTAAAAATAAATAAAAACGAAAATAGCTACAAAAAGGTCAAAATCAAAAGCAAACAGAATGTAGCTCATATACATACCGAAAGATTGCATTTTAATCAGACATTAGAAGTGAATTTCATGTTTTGATTAATTAATGATACGTATTTCGAATGAAACAAATACCCTGTATCGTGATATTTCGACCTTGTATATCGACTGTGATACTTTAGTTGCTTCAAAATGCTTTCGAACAAAATGACCAAAAGTGAGTTGAACAGTGAGCTCATTGCAGGCGATGCAGAATTAGTTCACGGAAGGCATCCACCCACAAAACCCATACATCACTTCGAATAACATTCTGACGAGAATTTCTAAAAGAGAAATCAAATGCGATAATTTGAATTACACGAAGTAAGCTATAACCTAAGTACAACTAGAAAGATCTATATGGGAAGAGGCGGGTAATTTAACACACAAACTGGGTTGGGTTGGGGAGATACTGCTCTTCATTAGATGCCAGAATACTTACTGAGTGCTGGGAACCAAAACCTGTCATACAGTTCTATTGAATTTTTCTCATTTTTCGTAAACCAAACACCGAATCCAAGTACTGGATCTGTAGCTAGTCGACTGCTTCAGAAGGAAGGCCCTTTTCTTATTTTAACCGTAATTTTCACGCTACAAAAGTTGGTTCATGTCGTACCTTCGCAGATTTAAAAATCTGCCAGATCACCTGATACACAGAGTGAGCCGCGCGGATTGGATGCGCTGTTAGAGGCACCAAGTCAAGGACTGCGCGGTGCCTCCCGCCGGAGGTTCGAGTCCTCCCTCGGGCGTGTGTGTGTGTGAGTTGTTCTTAGCATAAGGTAGTATGAGTTAGTTTAAGTAGTGTGTAAGTCTAGGGACCGATGACCTCAGCAGTTTGGTCCGTTAGGAATTCACACACATTCGAACATTTTTGAACACAGAGCGGCCTGAGGACAGTGTAATGTAAAAGAGATTGGCCTATCGATTGCAAATACACACATCAAAAAAAGTTTTTCGTGACCTCGGTTCAGAGACTTTCGGAACCTGTACAGAAAGTTGGATTAGAGATCAAGATAAACATCATTTCCGCCCTTTTTATTGCCCATGAAAACCACACATTGCATATTGTACCACAATACAGCGAGACCTTCAGAGGTGGTGGTACTGATTGCTGTACACACCGGGACCTATAATACTCAGTAGCACGTCCTCTTGCATTGATGCATGCCTGTATTCGTCGTGGCATGCTATCCACAAATTCATCAAGACCACTCCTCAACGTCGATCCGGCGCAGAACCCTGAGAGTGGTCATTCATAAACAGCCCTTTCCAATCTATTCCAGGCATGTTCGATAGGGATCAGTCTGGATAATATGCTGGCCACTCTAGTCTAGCGATGTCGTTATCCTGAAGGAATTCATTCACAAGATGTGCACGATGGGGGCGCGAATTGTCGTCCATGAAGACGAATGCCTCGCCAATAAGCCGCCGATATGGTTGCACTACCGTCGGAGGATGGTATTCACGAATCGTACAGCCGTTACGGCGCCTTTCATGACCACCAGTGGCTTACGTCGGCCGCACATAATGCCACCCCGAAATAGCAGGGGACCTCCAACTTGCTGGACAGTGTGTCTAAGGCGTTCAGCCTGACCGTGTTGCCTCTAAACACGTCCTCGACGATTGTCTGATTGAAGGTACATGGGACACTCACCGGTGAGAGAACGTGATGCCAACCCTGAGCGTTCCATTCGACATGTTGTTGGGTCCATCTGTACCGCGCTGCATGGTGTCATGGTTGCAAGACTGGACCTCGCCGTGGACGTCGTGAGTGAAGTTGCGCATTATGCAGCTTATTGCGCACAGTTTGAGTCGTAACACGACGTCCTGTGGCTGCACGAAAAGCATTATTGATCATGGTGGCGTTGCTGTCAGGGTTCCTTCGAGCCAAATCCGTAGGTAAAGATCATCCACTGCACTAGTAGCCCTTGGACGGCCTGAGCGAGGCATGCTTTCGACAGTTCCTGTATCTCTGTATCTACCTCCATATGTGAACAACGTCGCTTTGGTTCACTCCGAGACGCCTGGACACTTCCCTTATTGAGAGCTCTTCCTGGCACAAAGTAACAATGTCGACGCGATCGAACCGCGGTATTGACCGTCTAGGCACGGTTGAACTACCTCCTTCCTGGTGGAATTGCTGGAACTGATCGGCTGTCGGACTCCTTCCGTCTAATAATCGCTGCTCATGCATGGTTGTTTACATCTTTGGGTAGGTTTAGTGACATCTCTGAACAAAGGGTCTGCGCCTGTGATACAATATCCGGAGTCTACGTCTGTCTTCATGAGTTCTGGGAACCGGGGTGATGTAAAACTTTTTTGATGTGTGTAAAATAAGACGTAGGCACGTAGGTCTTATAATAAAACTGAAGACATCATCCCCACTAAATGCAGAAACGGATATCGTCCCATGATCGATCGGAAGATGGATACACGGAGGCTTAACACATTTGGATGCGACTACCAATCGCCTGAGTTGAGTTATCTAAATGCGCTATTTTGGACTAGGGCGTTGTGTTCAGTGTGAACACAGTATTTTTTAAAACATATGTTGCTGCAGCCAGCTGCTTGCTTCTGATGGCTTCCCCCACAGCGAGCCGTGCTGCGCCGCCCTCGGAGCGGCGGCGGGAGCGAGTGCAGACGGTACGGTAAAGATGGCGGGCCGTGCCGGGACCGGGCGCGCAGGTTCCTTATCGCGCAGAGATTGAGGCAGCAGCCCGCAGCGCAGCCGGCGCTTATCGCGGCCCGCCAGCCGGCGCCGCCCCCGCCGCCCCCGCCGCCCCGCCCGCTATCACCCGCTCGCATCCATCTCCCGGCCCTGCCCTGCCCTTGCCCGATTAACGCGTACAGTCGGTCGCACCCGCGCCGCGCCCAGCTACCAGCACCCACAGGATAGAGCCCGAGACGCCGCACGCCGAATTACACCGCCTGTATAGCACGCGGCCGACCCAGCGCGTAGCAGCCCATTCATATATCTGGAACCAGTCACGAGACTGTACGGCACAGCCTCAATTTCGGCCATAAAGTCTTAATGAACACATTGAGAAAATATAGTTACGCTGTCAACATATTTGTTTTGCTCTTGGAGCATTCACATCCATCTGTCACGCCACCGTAACATGCCACTAGTAGCATGACGGTGCCTTCCATTGAGACAGTGGAGTGTAGCGCTGTATTTCGTTGTCTGCATTTGAAGAAGAACAACACTGCAACAATTCATGCTGGACCATACAGTGCAGGCCTTCAAGGTGGGTATATTCGATTTTCGTGATTTTCGTTTCATGTGCGTTAGACCGTGCACCAAGGCACATTTCTCTACCTAACGTTTCGTCTTCCAATGCTCGAGACTTCTTCACAGGCTATAACGACTCGGAAATCAGTTACAATGTCAAACAAACTCAGCAATCCACGCAGCGGTCCGTTCGCAACGTCCTCATACCGCTGCCTAACGCCGCCATATCGCGACGAAATGTATATTCTGTTCGAAGGCCGTACAATGCAGAAGCGGTAATATGTCAATCAGACAAAATCGCCGTTAGCGTTGAGGCAATCATCCCAACGACGCACCACGTTGAAGGTACCCGCTTCCTGATGTGTGAAGAAGACCGTAACTGCCTGCTGCTTGTCAGACAGTGTACTGTGTTATGCTACTTTGCCGGCCGGGGTGGTCATTTTCTTTTATGCCACTTTGATCTACGTAGAGTGGCGAGGCGAGACTCGACTGTAATTTGTATACTGACATTAGCCCTGCCTTCAAGACTACACACCTCGTTCTAGTACTAAAGCAGATCGTCAAATTTTAGTGCTAGATGTTTAATTGTGTGAATTTAATAGGTACTGTGCACAAACTACGCATCCGACTAAAACAGAAGTACACAGGTTGCATGCCTATATTACATCATACACACTCTGTCAATACTACACTCGTCAATAGTATTGCAATGCATTGAAGTGCTGAATGGTCAACACACTTTAGAATTGGTACTCCTCGTTATAATGATTAGGATTTGATTAAATCTTGTGTACGCTGGACGTTATCTGAAACATAAATGCGATCGATCAATGTGCCGTAATGTGGGTTGCTATTGACTACAACAGTTCAACAACTCTTAGTAAAATTGCGTGCATTACAACCCGTAACTTGTGCCGACTACGGCGTTATTATTCACAGCTTAAATGATTAAAACCTCTTAATTGCAGCAAACAACTTTACAGCCCGAAATAGCAATAGCTATAGCTATCGCTGGTTATTTACGTTATTCACGATAACGATCGGAGTAGTTTACTACGGGAAAATCTTTCACTCTCTACTATGAAAAAATCACTTGTAAACGCATAAAAAATATTTACCGTGATCGACGTTTCAATTACTTACGGAAAATCTCAATTTCGTACACCCTTGTTCAGTTAAATTTAATAAACCGTTTCTTTTTACGATGATTCAGAACGTGGCAACCAAAGTTATAATTTCACTGCAAACCAGCCCTATAACGACAGCTATCTCTGCAAAACTATTAACTCTCTTACGATCTGTAAATGTTATTTCTTACTGCCCCATTTCCTTAAATGTTATTTCTTACTGTCCCATTTCCCTATTTCTTTCTCTTTAAATCCATGAAATAATAGTGATATTATTACATTTCCCTCATCTTTAATTAAATATAATTAAACCCTTTTTCTCTGATTACTGATTTTAAATGATTAAAAAATCTCAGTAAGACATTAATTCTTTCAATCAATCTCTTTGAAATCTGGAATAACTAGCTTATCTTTGCAAGACTGCTTTAACTACTTTGCAACAATGTAGATCTTTATTATTTACGCCACTTGCGTAGCTTTCAGTGAGAATTCAATCCTTTCCACAGTAAAATTGGACTCCGAATTCAAAATTGACTTTTCTTCATTGGAATGTGTGAATTCCTAAGGGACCAAACTGCTGAGGTCAACGGTCCCTAGACTTATACACTTCTTAAACTGACTTATGCTAACAACAACACACACCCATGCCCGAGGGAGGACTCGAACCTCCGGCGGAAGGGGCCGCGCAATCCGTGACATGGCGCCTCTAACTTCGCGGCCACTCCGCGCGGCCTTTATTGGAATCAAATTAGTATCTCACATACAACTTTCACGTGAACGAGTGATATTCAAAAATCTAACCCTTACACAAATCGGGACAGGACAGACAAAACAAAAGCGCAATCAAAAATCCTGCGTGCCACCACCACTTGTGTAATAACTTTGGTACAGCAATCAAGGCTCATCCACTTCAGCTGTCGGCAGTCGCGTTCCCTCTAGCAGTCCCTAAGTTAAATTTGCCACTCGTCACCCTCCCACGCAATGTAATTGAATATCGTCGAACAATATTAATTGGTTCCGCTAGGGTACGAAGTTCTATCTTCAAAGATTAGGTTCAAAATGGTTCAAATGGCTCTGAACACTATGGAACTTAACTTCTGAGGTCATCAGTCCCCTAGAAATTAGAACTACTTAAACCTAACTAACCTAAGGACATCACACACATCCAAGCCCGAAACAGGATTCGAACCTGCGACCGTAGCGGTCGCGCGGTTCCAGACTGCAGCGCCTAGAACCGCTCGGCCACACCGGCCGGCTCAAAGATTAGGGTAGCAAAATTATGGAAAACAACAACTGTGTCCTCTTGTACATAAGTCGTGTAGATCCTGATCCCTGGATTTATAAAAGACCAATTGAGTCTTAAACGCAATGGAACACAAAAAAATGGTTCAAATGGCTCTGAGCACTATGGGACTTAACTTCTAAGGTCATCAGTCCCCTAGAACTTAGAACTACTTAAACCTAACTAACCTAAGGACATCACACACATCCATGCCCGAGGCAGGATTTGAACCTGCGACCGTAGCGGTCGCGCGGTTCCAAACTGTAGCGCCTAGAACCGCTCGGCCACCCCGGCCGGCCCAATGGAACACAAAATCAAAATTATTACGTGACTAGTCCTGTAGTGAGTACTCAAAATATACACCAACATAAACCGCTTAATACTCAACTATCTTCGAGTGGGCATCCAAAATCACACAAATACCGCAACCGCTCAACTACCATAGAGCGTGCGAGAATACAACTTGCAGCCACTTAAATCACAACGACTTCTAGAGTCCTTTGAGCACCAGGAATATCACGGATCGCACTCTTAAGTCCACCCCAGTGACTGACTACCACTTTCAAACATCAATTTCTCCAAATATGGAACACAGTTTCACCAAAATTTGCAACAGCACGCTAACCCGTTACTTCCTACACAACTTGGTCACTAATAAACTTTATCCACATTACTGCAGCGTGAATTAACCAGTTCCTCCACATATACGATCGTAGCAAAAATAAACTCACATCAATTACTTTAGCGTACCCCACTTTCTCTAGCGGAACAACATAAATTGAAGCATTTACACTGCTAAACAAGTCTAACAACTCTGTTACACTAAGTTCTGATCTACAACGCCGACCAAATACTAAGTCAATAATTCGATAAAACGTCTTGACGATATTCTCAGAAAATTTATTAGTCACAACTCCACCTATATCTGCGACCTATTGTCTTTCTCGGTGACTGACAGACACGATAATTAATTAGTACTTGCACCTACCAGCTCTAGCGTAGGCTTCCCTAGCAAGACTCAAATCAGAACTTAACTTATAAATTCCAAAAACCATAGGGGAATCAATTTAGACAATCACTTCACAATTCCATGGCTTTTAACAATTAAATCTATGTTCTTCGGCCACTTTCGTCTCGTTGAATAGCGGCTAGCTCGATGTGATTATATCTCTGGCTTGGACAGCTGATGTCTACTGCTGCCGGCGCGAGAAGACACTTTGCCGCAACTTCTCGTTCTGTCAAGCGCGGTAGAAAGCTCGATTTTCAACAATAGTTGCACACATAGAGACTTTAGTTACATAACATACATACATTCATAACCATTCATTACGTATTTAACACTTGCCAACCGCTAAGTTAATACGTTAAAGCGAATTAAAGTCCATGACTGCACCCAGAAACTTTTGTCCCGCCACAACAGGAATCGTCGATTCTTAAGTCATTTTTTAAGGGACCGAAGCGTGATAACCGCGTGGGAGACATCAGGACTTAGGGACGGGCACTCGAGGGTCTCCAATTTGAGTTGGCGTAACTTCTGCGATACCAAATTTGCGATGTGAGGACGTTCATTATCATCAAGCAGCAGCACCCCTTGTCGGTGGTTTTCGACAGGCATGCCGCCCATACACATTTTACCGGTGTTTGTCCTTCGGCGACCAAGAAAAGAATAACAGCACGTTGGTTCTGTTTGGACGGATTTGGTAATAACGCCGCCATACGTCACGCTTCCACATTTACCGCACGCACGTCGTGAAGACACGAATGCCACACTAATCCCTTTCCTGCATGCCGGTGCTTATATACCCCCATCGCAGCTGCGCTGTATTGCATTTACGATGCAGTAACTCCCTCAGGCGAAAACTCTTTGATCGCTTCCTTACTTTATCGAAGCTGTAGTGGGGAAGAGCTGTCGCTTTTTACACTCACGCCCGCAGCTTGTCTATTTTAAATCCTTCTTCTTTTCTGTTAAAGTTGTTTTTGTGCTTTTAATACAATGGTTTTATCAGGATCTACTCATTACTGTTTAGGATACACAGAGGCCATGGAAATTCAAAAGTACAAAAAGAAGTTTAATAATGAAATTAGACAGGTTGTGAGCCTTAGTGTCAAATAAAATGAAAGCGACGGCTCTTCCCCAGTACAAGCTTCATCACGCCGGTGTGACTCTTGAGATCTTAGGTAGCGGTCTGAAGACGTCGGGAACCGATGTTTGTGTGGGTACGTATAAACAGATCGGTTTGCTGAGCTTGTATGAGATTGCAACAGCTTTCTGCCGGTAACTATAGTAACGGCTTTCTACCGTTGTAACCTATGAAAATGTTCCCAGTACTGGAAGATGAAACGTTCGGCAGACAAACATGCCTTGGTCCACGGTGTAATGCTCATGAAACAAAAGCACCAAAATCCACGCTGAATTTGAAAGTATGCAACACCAATGCACAGTCATATAACACTAGGTTAGTGGAGCAAACGCTTCCAGTGAGGTCAAATGACGAAGAACGAAGTGGCTGACCATGTAACGGGAATAGCAGGAGTTGTGGATGCCCTGCTGCTCGAAGACCAACCTATCAAAAACGTCGCGATAGTGGAAAGCTGAAAAATCAATGATGGATCAGTTCTGATCATACTGCATGACATATTGAACGTGAAAAATGTAGCAGCCCGCTGCGTTCAACGATCGCTTATACCCATAGGCCCTCTCAACCGAGATAGCAGCGGAAATATTGCAATTGTGTCAGACAAATCCGGATGACTTCTATAGCCACCCATTCACCATGGACGAGTGCTGGCTGTATCACTATGGCCCCGATACAATGAAGCAAACTGAGCAATGGAAACACGTGAATGTACCACTGTCGAACCAGGAGAATACCCAACCAAAATCCGGCAAAGTGAGGCTCAACTTTTTTTTTGGAGGGGGGGGGGGGGGGAGCGACTGCCATGGTATAGTGGCAACAGACTAAGCTCGTTGGGTGGCTTGCGGAGTATAAATGTAGATGTAGATGTAGACCCAAGACCCCTGCTCATTTTGCACTGTCACACATGCTTTCGGCTACCAAATTGTGCCTTCCTCCTTCCCGTCCACGTACTCTGTCGTCACGACATCCAGTGACTTCTCCTTCTTTCCGATGGGTGAAGTAACCATTTCGTTAGAGGCGTTTCCAGCATGACGACGAGGTGATATTATAGGCGGAACGTTTCCTGAATGGTTAAAATGCAGACTTCTACAATCAAAGTCTCCTCAAGTCATCCATCGTTGTCAAAAATCCGCTGCATTGAAGGTTAAATTTGTAGAGAAGATCCAACATCAAGTTCCACGTACTCAGCTTGATTTTTTTCGAGGTGATAATCAAAACCTTGAGACTTCCCCAAGTACGTATGGACATACAGCCCCTGCTGCAGCGGCCTGATATAGAACAGTCCTCCACAGTCACTGAGATGTTCTCACCAGCGTCGGTGCATGATTTTAGAGAAAGTCATCAGGAGGATCACTTATCCAAGATTCTATTTAAATTTTAGAATAATGCGGAAACTTGAAGGTGCCGGTTAGAACAATTTATTAGCCACATTTGCCTCAATCTCTGACAGAAGTATCGGCAAGCCACCAATACACCAAAGGTGATTAAGAACAAAGTAACGCCACTCCTTTCCTCCCCGACCCCTTGCCTGATGCCTCCGCACTACCTACAAAACTCACCTGACTGCTTCATGCTTCTGCTGTTGACCGACTCACCACTTATCGTCCCACAAACAACTGATTCATCGCGCCATATCAGACCGTATTCCTTCGTTACTTGTTTGCAACGACTGTGGGCACAAGTTTTACACGATGTTTTTTCTCGGATTGGCTTACAATGATTACAAACACGTTAGTACATATCACGCCTCTGGTTTTTAGAAGAAATATGATCTGGCAACTTCTGACCACTAGCTGGCTTAATGCGCCTTTCTTGTGTTCCACTGTGGGCAGAGAGTAGATCCACTGCTTCCTGTAGGGCTCTTCAAACAACTGAGTAACGTAATATGTAAGAATTGTTTCATCTTAGTCTACTTCGTGCAAACGAAAAGGTGCCTTGAATCATTATTAGCACATTCCTTTACGTTCTATTCGTGATGGTAAAATAATTTTCACGTGCTTCTCACGTGGGATACAAGATCAGGATAGGATTGCTTTATCTTCTATCTGAAATATTTGTTTCTTAAACGTAATAAACTCACGTTTCACAACAGTCACACTATCTTTCTTGACAAGTATTCCTATTAACATCTACGCAGGTTGACAAGACCAATAATATTCGCTGGAAAGCTTGTACAAAAAATGGTTCAAATGGCTCTGAGCACTATGGTACTTAACATCTGTGGTCATCAGTCCCCTAGAACTTAGAACTACTTAAACCTAACGAACCTAAGGACATCACACACATCCATGCCCGAGGCAGGATTCGAACCTGCGACCGTAGTAGTCGCGCGGTTCCGGACTGAGCGCCTGAACCGCTAGACCACCGCGGCCGTCTGGAAAGCTTGTAAAAATAATTATAGGCTGTAGCCTGGAACACAAAGCCGAGAAAAAGCAAATGCTTTCACAATTGTATGTATAAAACGCTACTGTTTTATATAACGCAGACTACAGCCCATAGGAGTGGTCCAGAACTAGTGAAACAGGTTCGAATTCCGGTAGAGATACAAATATTTCGTAATTAATATTTGGCCGTCACAAATGTAAGGATGTAGAGGCTTGTCTCACTAGGGGTAAGATAGATACTGCCTACAGGAAAATTAAAGAGACCTTTGGAGAGAAGAGAACCTCTTGTATGAATATCAAGAGCTCAGATGGCAACCCAGTTCTAAGCAAAGAATGGAAGGCAGAAAAGTGTAAGGAGTATATAGAGGGTTTATACAAGGGCGATGTACTTGAGGACAATATTATGGAAATGGAAGAGGATGTAGATGAAGATGAAATGGGAGATAAGATACTGCGTGAAGAGTTTGACAGAGCACTGAAAGACCTGAGTCGAAACAAGGCCCCGGGAGTAGACAACATTCCATTAGAACTACTGATGGCCTTGGGAGAGCCAGTCATGACAAAACTCTACCATCTGGTGAGCAAGATGTATGATACAGGCGAAATACCCACAGAGTTCAAGAAGAATATAATAATTCCAATCCCAAAGAAAGCAGGTGTTGACAGATGTGAAAATTACCAAACTATCAGTTTAATAAGTCACAGCTGCAAAATACTAACGCGAATTCTTTACAGACGAATGGAAAAACTGGTAGAAGCGAACCTCGGGGAGGATCAGTTTGGATTCCGTAGAAATGTTGGAACACGTGAGGCAATACTAACCTTACAACGTATCTTAGAAGAAAGATTAAGAAAAGGCAAACCTACGTTTCTAGCATTAGTAGACTTAGAGAAAGCTTTTGACAACGTTAACTGGAATACTCTCTTTCAAATTCTGAAGGTGGCAGGGGTAAAATACAGGGAGCGAAAGGCTATTTACAATTTGTACAGAAACCAGATGACAGTTATAAGAGTCGAGGGGCATGAAAGGGAAGCAGTGGTTGGGAAAGGAGTGAGACAGGGTTGTAGCCTCTCCCCGATGTTATTCAATCTGTATATTGAGCAAGCAGTAAAGGAAACAAAAGAAAAATTCGGAGTAGGTATTAAAATTCATGGAGAAGAAGTAAAAACTTTGAGGTTCGCCGATGACATTGTAATTCTGTCAGAGACAGCAAAGGACTTGGAAGAGCAGTTCAACGGAATGGACAGTGTCTTGAAAGGAGGATATAAGATGAACATCAACAAAAGCAAAACGAGGATAATGGAATGTAGTCAAATTAAATCGGGTGATGCTGACGGGATTAGATTAGGAAATGAGACACTTAAAGTAGTAAAGGAGTTTTGCTATTTAGGGAGTAAAATAACTGATGATGGTCGAAGTAGAGAGGATATAAAATGTAGACTGGCAATGGCAAGGAAATCGTTTCTGAAGAAGAGAAATTTGTTAACATCGAGTATAGATTTAAGTGTCAGGAAGTCGTTTCTGAAAGTATTTGTATGGAGTGTAGCCATGTACGGAAGTGAAACATGGACGATAAGCAGTTTGGACAAGAAGAGAATAGAAGCTTTCGAAATGTGGTGCTACAGAAGAATGCTGAAGATAAGGTGGGTAGATCACGTAACTAATGAGGGGGTATTGAATAGAATTGGGGAGAAGAGGAGCTTGTGGCACCACTTGACTAGAAGAAGGGATCGGTTGATGGGACATATTATGAGGTATCAAGGGATCACAAATTTAGCATTGGAGGGCAGTATGGAGGGTAAAAATCGTAGAGGGAGACCAAGAGATGAATACACTAAGCAGATTCAGAAGGATGTAGGTTGCAGTAGGTACTGGGAGATGAAGAAGCTTGCACAGGATAGAGTAGCATGGAGAGCTGCATCAAACCAGTCTCATGACTGAAGACCACAACAACAACGTCACGGAGAGGTGAAGGAATACCACCAAAAACCACATCAATGACTGAGTTAAACAGCATAGCTCTCTTCTTCCAGCCTCAGGTTTCAAATTACACATTTCACCATAACAACTCAAAGAAAACACTGTGACGCATAGTCCGTCGTCAGACCATGCCATATCCCTACCCATACAGTACAGGTATTCACCTCACACGTCATCTACAAGCGGGACCGAGGTAAAGACAAAACACTTTGAAACGTGCTTGCAGAAAGAACAACATGAGGTATCCTACCTAATCTCAACGCTCCGCACGAGATACGAGGATTAAGTAAAGTATCACCATATCAACCTCGCAACGGCAATTACAATTTATTTGATCCAGTACGGAAAATTGGGTTTGATACTCAAAGAACAACTTGGATACAATGATGCTGAATGTTAGTGGTCAGAATTCAACACCTCATAGGTATATGAATTTAACTCATTGACGAAACACATTAACAGCTGTGAGCTTACGTTTCCTTGTGGTGCTAATGACATAATAAGAGAAAGATACGGATGATAAGGCTGCTTACGACAAATTAACTGTGTCGAGCTACACACAAAAAATTAGACCTAGAGTGTAGCACTTACTTAAACAGCAGTTCTTAGCTCTTCACCTCTTGAAACTAATTAAAAACATGTTATAGTAGATTAATCTTATCCGTTACGGATGTCCTAGGACGCAAGCTGTGTATGGACTATAAATCCAGAAAACTGCAACTAACCCCTTTCTTGAGGTATTCATTAATTTCCATAAATTAACTTTCACGCCTTTACGGACTCATCTTCAGATAGGTCACGTGAAAGTTACAAGTTTAGCTACATACCATGATGTTGGGTACTGGCACCGTGACAAGAAGATACATAAAAATTACCTTTAGTGTATTGCCTGAACAACTTCGTGATTTCCCCTGGAGTCATGGCGTGACGTCACAGATTTGTAAAATTCCATTCCCCACTTCTCTGAACAAAGAATCTCCGTTTCTATTCCTTTGGATTCAGAAGAACCCCTAACGTACAGAATAGCAAGAAATGCAACAAGCTCTTCTGATGGAAATAACAATTCTTCACTTCACAACACTGTACTCGTTTCTGTTTCATTACGTTTTTGAATGTGTTTGAGAATACGTTTCTCAATAAACAAACACAAAGCACTGGAGCGAAAATCACTGAGAAAACACTTCATTGTGTGCGAATAAGGACTAGAATTGTTCCTAAGAACAGTTTGTTGCCCTCGCCTTGCAATTTCTAATATTAGTATGAATTACTTCCGACTTTGTTCCATAAGGAGCGTCTGCTTCTGCACTGACAGTCAAATTACTGAATTATTTTTACGTGAATTACGCCACCTTTTAACATGTGCACCACTGTGAGAGATGCTGCTCTAACAGTTTTATATGTACACTGCAGGAGCAGACGCAATGAGGTCTAAGAACAATGTGCTGTAATCGGCAGCGCTGTGTGTATTCAATGGGACAAAACGTCGCGGCGTCGGTATTAGCTATTTATTATTTACTCTCGAAAACTGTGGATTTTCCAGCATTAAGTTTTTAATTCAAAATGAACTAGGCTGAGAAATATTAAAAGTCACGAATCCTCTTCCACCTGCTAAAACAGAAGAGGGAGAGGGGTTAAAAATTTACTATAGGACAAAGACGTCCCGTTGGCTGTTCTAGTGCTAAAAAAGAACAAAACAGGACTAGTAGTAACAGCAGTGGTGGTGGTAGCAAGCAAACCGCCGCGAGAAGAGAGAGGCAAGGCAGTTTGTTAGGAGGCCGGATGCCCTGCGACTCGCCGGATGTGGCGGCGTGCGTGCTTGGCGCGCCGAACACAGAAAGTGCATATACGGCGGCGCTGCCCTGCGGCGGGCGCCCCCGCCCGTGCGTGCAGCAAGCAAGGCGTGCGAGGACAAGCGGCTAAGCACTTGTCAGCGACTGCAGACGAGTCCAACCCACACGAAGGCGGCCGATGTCAAGGCGGAAACGTTTCTTATTTGCTTCTAGCGCACGGGCACGCAGTCAAGGAGCTGGAATACTTCTGATGCTGCCAGATACAAGAAACTTCGTTCGTTATGAGTCGTACCCAGAATGCAAGAAATCTAAAACGTGATTCTTGTTTCGTTTTCTCCGTCCTATTTTTAAAGAAGGGCATAACAAAATAACGAAGAAAGATATACAGATGTTACTCACAGCATGATTAGCCTGCTATTCCTACTGAGGTAAGTGCTACCTGGTGGATTATAACAGAAACGAGAGAAGAATTACAAAACTCCAATGCGGCAGATAAAGGAAAGAAGTAACCAAAGATACTGACTTTTGGCAATCAGTCATCGGGAACTCATTGCTTTAAATTTTGTCATTCGGGATAACATAAACTATTTTCAAAATTAAATCTAAAGTCTAATTTATTTTTTGTTTATTGTCCTAACTAATTTACATAAATTTTGCTTATTTTCGTTTAGAAGCTTATAATTTCAGTATACAGGGACTCAGAATTCATTGTATTATGCCCTTCTTTAGTTACTTCTCTAACGATTAGAAACCACGTTAAATGTTTAATACAAACAGCACTCGAATTGACTACGAAGTCTTTCGCAACGGAGTCCTTGCATAAAAAGCTCGGGATTTTACGCAAATTTGACGCGGCAAGCAAACCGAGAACTTTTTATGCGAGCACTCGAATTTTCTCCGAAAGTGTCCCCTGCAGAAGGCAAGAAACATCAGCAAATAGTTTTATACATCGACCATTGCCTCTTAGCTCGGAAGTTTTAACTAAAGGAAATACAGACTATGCTAAATACAGAAGTAAGATATACATCTCAGTGCACGAGTGACAAATGTCCAAAGTCAAAGCACTTGTTTTTCAACGACTTTGCTGTCGTTTGCTTAAACGCGTTGACAAACCTTACAGTGAACCGAATCCAAGAATTTTTTCAATCAAACTTACGTATATAAAGCTTGTGTAGAAAACTGTATCTCGTCAGAAAGAAACTGAGGAACTGAAGGTTAGCATGTGGGTGAGCCAAGAAGGCCGACGCTCTGAACTAATACCGTTGCCACAACATACGTGTTGTTTTATAAACTCGAGTTTCCATCTGACAGTCCTTGTTTACCTTCTAACCGTTAGGTAACAAATACTACGCAAATAATAAGAGCAAAACGCCATCAACAGTCCGCTGAATATCACATAACTGAAATCTCGTTATTTAGTTTAAGCTTAGTATGTATTAATGTATTCCGAAAGACTGCTATTCGAAACGCAAAGAGGCGTGTTTCACTTACCAATAATATTCAAACGGCGTGACTTACGAATATCTTGGAAGTGTCATCGGCATTGTAAAATGGTAAGAGAAGAATTGCTCCATGTAAGTCAACTTCTGCGTAGCTATATAATCCGATGTACGTCACGCAGAGCTTACTAACGTTGTGGAAGACGATCTAGACTCCTCAGAAAGAGGGTATACACTGCACTCAGAGCCAGTGTGATACGTCAGATGTCAGAAGTAGTTGTAACAAACAACGGCAACTTGCCTCTTTGACTGTGACTCCGTCTGAACAGGCCTCTGAAGCCCCCAATGGTCCCGACCGACCGCCTTATCATCCTCAGCCGATAGGCATCACTGAATGCGAATATGGAGGGCCGCGTGATCAGCACACATTTCTTCCGCCCATTGTCAGTTTTCGTGACCGGTGACATTACTTCTCAACCAGATAGCTCTTTGATTGGCCTCACAAGGGCTGAGTGCACACACTTGGCAACAACTCTTGGCAGACCCGGATGGCCACCCATCCAAGTTTAGCCAAGCCTGACAGAACTTGTTTCTTTGAAATAAATAAATAGAAGTGTCGAAAACTGCTGCCATTATTTTTCTGAAAACCTCCATTGTGTATAGTATACTGAAATCAAATAAACTTTTAAAGGAGTTGTCAGCTCCTGCATAAATCCAACTTTGGACCGTCGTTGTCACAGTGAGTACACCAAGACGATCCGATGGGTTCGGGTCCACTTCCTTTCCATTTTCCACCTCACCAGCAACGAAATATAGATTCATATTGGACCTACGTTCCTCACATGGCGCTTTAATTGTCCCACTGCACTTACGTTCCCTACGAGAGAGTACTGAAAAGTAATGCTTCTGAATTTGTTATCCTGTTCTCAATATCGACAGAGCTATTAAATGTCTTGCATATTATTCGGGCGACTTTCCTGCTTCGCTGACGTAAGTTGGAACCATCTGCCGCACCAGGGCTCTGACTTGTAGCGTGCAACGGGGCGGTGTGAAGGATCCTCAGAAAACTTTTTAAAAGCACGAACTGCAAGAGTTCGTCCACACACGGATCACCCTCTCCTTTAGCATGACAAAGTCAGACCACACACGAGCATTGCGACATCTGCAGCAATCCGACGCCCTGGGTTCACTGTCATCAATCATCCTCCATACAGTCCCAACTTGACTCGTCCGATTTCCATCTGTTCGCAAAACTTAAAGAACACCTTAGAGGACTTCACTTTGAAAGTGATGAAGCGGCGCAGGCAGAGGTGAGCCTGTGTCTCCGTCAACGAAGTCCACCATTCTACAGTGACTGTATCAACAAACTGCTCTCCCTTTGAGAGAAACGCGTTTTTCACCAGGGTGATTATATTGAGAAATAAATATGTAGACATGAAAAATAAAGATGTAGAACGTTAATAAAGTTTGTTTTGTTTAAAAAGCTTTAAAAGTTTTCACATAAAAAATTTGGACGTTACTTTTCAGCATGCCCTCGTATATTCTGCAGTTTTTCTTTGGATTATGCTGTTTTATGATTTCATGTTCTATTACAGTATTTCTAGTGTCCTTTCTCTTATCAATCACATGTTTTTAGTTCAAAATTTCCAGATACACAAGATCGTGATAGCGGTCATTAGTATTGTATCAGAGAGTCCAAATTAGTGGGAAATCTAAAAACTTAGTAGAGAGTGTCTGATTGGAGGGGGGGGGGGGGGGCTGGAAGCAGACACTCAGTTCTAGCGAAGCTTCTCGTCTTCCAGTGGAGATCAAAATACCATTTTACAAAAATCAAACAAGCAACAAATGGGCAGACGGCCGCCAAGAATCGAACTAGGGTGTGTACAGCGGCAAGGAACCTCACCGTCTGGTCGGAACCCAGACAATGTGCACGTCTAATGCCATGTCTGAACAAAGAACTCAGAGTCATCAGTGTGTAAGAAAAATAGAATCGTCCGGCCACAGGAAAGTAAATACATTAGTAAACAATCTACGTTGTAGCTTGACTCTTCGGAACAGGACATCAGTTTGCAGATACATACGATCGTACTGGCAGTCATTAATATTGTGGCACAGAGTTTCAGGGTTATACGAAACCAGCATTGGCAGGAAACTAGTATGCGTTATTCCCTGGACTTCAAATTTTACTTATAGTGTCTCAGATCCGTTGATACAGTCGACATAGCTCTGAAGTCCTGCAGTACTGCAGAATATGTCTGAATTAATCAATAGATCAACATTTGGCGGGTAATTATTAAGAAAAATATATCTGTTTTCCTTTGTGCAAGAGGTCACTACTTGCTAAGCTGGACAAGTACTGCGACGATATCATCCACTATCTTTCTGCAGAAGTATATCGTCCCTTAATTCACTTAAATTAGTGTAGGGACACTACGGGAAAGCTACTGCAGAATAGCTGAATGACGATCTGAAATCCACTCCTCCGAAGCAGAATCCGTGTCTGTGACGGAGACATACGAGCTGTGTTTGGTCAGTGTTACACGTCCTCCGCAGTCACAGCGCCGAAAATGTACCTGTTGTCACCGTGTAGTCAGAACCGGCTCTCAATTCTGGCGAGCACGCATCGACAGGTCATCCATCAGAAGGCCCTCGGTGGAGTGAGGTAACAGTGGTCCAACAGCGGCCGCCGTGCAGCTGCCGGACAGCAAGTGTTGAGCGGGTGGCCCATCTGATGTACGACAGGCGCAACGCTGCAACCTGCCGCTTGTCGATAAGAAGCGGGCAGTGTGTCTTCCGTAGTCCGTATTAACAAAATATTGCCCTGTGATTGCTATTATAGATTTGAGGGATTTACAGTAGTGGAAGTATTCTTCATAGCCCAGTTTTATCTAAAGCTCGTGATGTCCCGCAAAGCAAAGGTTTCTACATCGATACGGCTGAAAACATCAACTTCTCTAGTGTTTTTAGTACCTGTGAATCACTACCGATCGTAAGCAGACAGCGAAAGCTCCGGCAGCCGCACCAAACTGCAGTGCTCTGACCTTTTGCGGGTAACGAGCACAGGAGGCGACTTTCGCCAGCTCCGTGGGACCTGCCGCACCGGGTCCTGTCCCCACACACAGAATGCGTGCTGCCGCGGTGACACAGGCACAGCTTTCTACGGCGCTCCTGCGACAGCCTTTCTCTTGGTCAACCTCGCTTCACGATAAAGCACGAAAATCTCTCTCTCTCTCTCTCTCTCTCTCACACACACACATACATACACACACACACACACACACACACACACAGACACACACACACACACACACACACACACACACACACACACACATACACACACACAAACGCACAACAGTGACATCCAAGACCAGAGGAAGCTGATGAACACCAAATAATTGAGCGCTGGCTTGCTGTCAATAACTTTTGCGAGAATTATTCCCAGTCGCACGCAGTTTCAGCTGCGCTCCACGTAGCATTCGATGCTTTGATGCAAGGAAGTACAGTGCGGAAGCGTTGTTCGCATTTGGACTGATGGGCAGTCAGTCTAATAGGGGAAATAACAACAAAGATAGCCTTTAGGTGTAATTCATAGGTAGTCTCCTTAATCTGGTAATATCAGCTTATGTTTATTGAAAATGGACATACCATGAGGCATGAAATACTAAATGAAAAAATGAAAAATCACGGTTTTCCACAAATGGCATATGTTACTTTATTAAAATTACCAGTTACCAGTTAAAATTACCAGTTATCATCCTAAGACATATAAAAGAGACGTTAATTACAGCACTTGCGTCCAGTCAGAATCAGTTTATGAACTTACTGAAGTAACAGGAATGCGGTTCTGCTTCGCAGGTGACTTTAGTCATCCTGCTTTATTATTATTTTATATTTAACGAAATAATAATAAAAAGCAGTGGACAAAGTACAAACCAATTTACGCAGAGCAGTACCATTAGCTGGACAGTGATTAAAGTAAGCAACCAACCAAAATACTCAAGGCGAACAAATAACGACAAGTAATGTTCTCCTTTCGTACAGTTTCTTCCTCAGCGCTGTTTCAACATTTGATGCCAATAAACCATTTTTATTCACGAGACCTTTCCTCGCCAGCATCAATTTGCTTCTGACATGGCTCTTGCTTCAGTAGTCCTCAGCAGTTTTTGTTCCTAAATATATCAACTCTTTCATTTCTTCTCCTGTTTCTTCCATCTAATTTTGATGTTTTATTACTGTCATTCTTGAAGTTTTCTCGGCATACTGAATATTCTATGATGTGTTGGGACTGCAGCCGGATCATGTTGACTTCTTGCCACAATATTTCGACTGGCAACCTACCAGTCATCTTCAGGTGACTGTCCGTCACTGGAGACTGCAAGTTCACAGTGTCGGCTTTATAGCAAAAATTGGCGCGGAAACGCTTGCGCATTGGTGCCCGTCACAGGAGCCTCCTCTGTCGAAATCCACGCCTCCTGCAAATACTGTTCCACCCGTGGTGCGCAGGAGCATCCGTAAAGGTGAAACTAAATGTCCGCCCTCTGTGGAAATGCGCGCTCGAGTAGCTAAAAACAAACGTCACATGTCGCAAGACGTGTCATTTTGAATAAAATGTTTTCTCTCAGAAGATATTAAAGAGATCACTGGGTCTCAAGCCTTGTCCAGTTGAAAGCCGTCGCCCCGATTTATAAGATTTTGAGCTACACGTATTTCCAAAGATTCTTTATGTTGTGTCTAGACAAGACAGCCTAGACACAATGAGAGGAAGCCGAAAGGCACGCGCTTAAACTCACGCAGGCTGGCGTGAGGTCTGAAACAGGATACGTAATGAATGCTATAAAGAAAAGTACGTAGCTTCTGGAAAACTTAACTTTAATCCATAATTGTAGAACATCGCTCTTGATGATACATGCTTCATAATATTAATTATCAATTGAATACGGCGCCTTGCTACGTCGTAGCAAATGTAGCTGAAGGCTAGGCTAACTATCGTCTCGGCAATCGAGAGCGTAATTGTCAGTGGTCCCCTTCTGGCCAAGTCGTCTGTACAACTGGGGCGAGTGCTAGTACGTCTCTCTAGACCTGCCGTGTGGTGGCGCTCGGTCTGCGATCACTGACAGTGGCGACACGCGGGTCCGACGTATACTACCGGACCGCGGCCGATTTAAAAGGCTACCACCTAGCAAGTGTGGTGTCTGGCGGTGACACCACACTTTAATTACTGAATTCCAAAACCAATTCGCCGGGACCAAGATTATTGTACAGAATAATCCAAAGAGTGTTCTGTGGTAATACAGTGTTCATCTAAGGCCGATTACCGAAAGGCGAATTGGCGCTCATGTTCAATTTACCTTCCATGAGCTGTATCTATGTAAGATTTGCCACACTGACAAGGAATTTTGTAAATCCCGGCCTTCCGCAGACCCATATCGTCCATTGCAGAACCGAGAAGGTCATTAATCTTCGCCGATGGCAGGAAGATTACTTTAACTTGACGTTTCCTTAGGATCCCACCTACTTTACACGAAATGCTGCCGACACATGGAAGGAACGCCTTGGACTTAAACAGTTCCTTATCTTCTTGATGTTGTGGGTGGTCAACTTTCTTCCTCCTTAGAGCTGTACTAATCTGATACGGAGAGTAACCATTATATTTGAACGCCGACTGTAGATGTTCCAACTTCTTTGTGAGGCCGTCTCCATCACAAACAACACGAGCCCGATGCACCAATGTTCTAAGGACGCCGGTGGTTTGTGAAGAGTGATGGCAACTCGACGCTTACAGATAAAGGTCCGTATGTACGGGCTTACAGTAGACAGAATGACATAATGACCCATCCACTCTTCTAGTAACCAAGACGTCCAAAAACGGAAAGCGACCAGCCTTCTCTACTCCAATCGTAATCTGGATGTTCTTGCGGATTGCATTCAGATGTTGCAAGAAGCGTGACAGTTCTTCTTCACCATGGGGCCACAGTACAAAAGTGTCATCTACATGTCGCCAGAGGACTCTCGGTTTAAGTAATGTAGTTAATATTTTATGCCTGCTCATAAGATACTCTTAATTCAAATGCACCAATCAAAGACAAATTTTCAGTGTTCTCTTTCAATTTATTGAATTACCGAGAAGTGACTTCAGAAGACATTTAATTTCTTTAACCAACTACTATTATTGTTACAGTATACGGTTTGCTATTAAATTTTAGCCAAAAATTTGCCTGAGAATGTTGGCATAATTTCAGTGTTCTAACAACATTTATTTTTCCAAACCAGACATAAATTATGCTAAACAAATTACAGATTGAATACCCTAAACAACTAACAGGTTATTATTACTCCACTGGGTGGATCCTGGTTGACAACGGAAATTTAACTAGGTGGTCAGTGAGTCAAGTACTCTGGCCCTAAAATGTGGATAACGCAATCTGAATTTATCTGACGCTGAGCAGACTTCAATTGATCAAATCCACTGAAGTTTCTCTACATTGGTGCAGCTGAGAGCAAGTGGCGATTGAGATCTGTACGCCCTGACAATGCCGGAGCGGCAGTACGTTACCCTGTGTACTTCGTGCGGCAACGTGACTTGCAACTGGCGAGATGTGTGCGGCGGAGGTGAGACGTGGAGGCGGCTCCTGTGAATTGATCGCGGCCACGAAAGAAATGCAAAAATCTCATGCTCTAGCGATCAGGCAGATGGATCGCAATTTACTCTCTACCAGAGCCCTGAAATCACGGTAGATTTCAGTGCATGACACACCCATTCGCTGGTCTTACCAAGGACCAATTTGGCTCACTTATACGACAAAGCACACGAGGATACCAAACGTCAAGACTGGTAAACCAAAAACGAATGTATGTGCCCACGGCAAACGAGTAGTCCGAGACGTTTGAAGTTACACTTTCGTTACAGTAAGAACTACACCACATGTTCCCCAGTCTAAACTACTCGCAAGTGATGTCAGCCTCAGGACAGGTCCCAAGTACGAACCACACATGCCAGAGCTTCTATCAGAAGTGCTTAGCATACCAAAGTCCAGCACCCAAGTGCTTCGCACCTCGCCAGAAAATAAAAATCCGTTTTCCCGCGCACGAATGACACCGCCTCCACGCCGTCTTGAGCCAATCACAGGCTCCAGAGGCGCTAAATTTCCCCTCTCACGCAACAGTACAAACTCATGTCGGGCCCATGGCAGGAGTTAAGAAACCAGCGTCTCAGAAAAAAAAATAAATAAACCGCCAATTATTGGCTTTTTTAAGTTTTCACAGAGGGAGAAGGGATAATTTTTTCCACAGTCATGTCTCTTCTCACGGCACCAAGCAAACAGGTACAATCTCAGAGACCTTTATCTAAATCGCCTGTGCCTTGAAGCTTGTTAGTCCTAGCCATGAGGTGTAATGAAGATTCTATCTCCAAACGTTTCTCAGACGCTGGGTTTTTCTTATTCAACCGAGGCAGCCTGGGAAAGTGGTTCACTGGCCTATTTTCACTATCGGTGAATACGAAAGCTTGTGAATTTTTATTACACATGACTCTACACACAATGCTCGGTTTATGATTTCACTGAGTAGATGCGTTCCTTCACACCGTCGGCCAAGTCCAGGCTTCCGTTTGCGCCATGGCAGGTAGCTGGGCATTGTTCTGCTGGAATCATATCTCAGTGAGGGGTGTCCTGTCTGCCCTGTACGGCTGCGGGCCTGTCTGGGAAGATTTACTAATGGGTGGGCTCACCGCCAATTGCTTTCAACTCCCAACAAGCCGTTTCTGCGAGCTAAGAATCATAAAAATACCTCATGCTTTTATCGCCCTACCAGGCTTCATAGGTCTGCTCAGGCTGTTAACTTTTTAAAGTCTTGCTCAAGGTGTGTCAGGTTCCAACTAAATCTTTAATAATTTTCCATATGCGAAAAAATAGGTGTGAGAGAGTAACTTGTCCTCTCTCACAGCTATTGTTACATGCCATGTTAAACGAGAAATGGAAACGGCACGTCTCACACATTTACCATCGAGCTTTTGTCGAAGTCAGCTGTAGACTCTAACGGCGGCAAATTTAAAGGAAACTGTCAGCTAATTTTAGCCTTATCATAACACAGTCCATCCCATCAGTATGGGTCACTGAACATGCAAAGCAAGATCCTATTCTAAGATTTCTTAGACTGTTATTGCTGTTAGAAAACCTATTTAGCTGTTGTGAATTTTTTTACATTATACAATTTGCCTCCAAAGGCATTAAGATACTCCTATTGACTGACAAAAGCGTACAGCTATAAGCAGCTTTCTTGTACTCTCTTTGGGTTGCTTTAGAGGACTGCTGTAATGATCAATATTCATCTGTCTCTAAAGTCTTCATTCGACACATAATTCTATAAAGAGGGAAGAGCTTGGTCACAGTGATCATGTGACATCGGCGGAGCCAGAACGAGCTACGATCATCTCTAAACAGTAACACAAGGTGCACTCCGATTAACCAACAGCATTTTAAAGGCTTTCATCGACAGTAAATATCTTATGCTGAGCTACAAAGTCCTGCGGCACATATAAAAAGGCCGTCACTACAATCCAATCCGCCTTCTACGGTTTCCAGGACACCTCAGTTAAGCAACACGAACAACTGCAGTGAACAGCATTATTGGGACATGCGATTAAGTGTAAGTTTGAACCCAAATCGGGACTCAGAGAGGCCATAGATGTACTGTACACAAAATCAGACCTACATTATTTACATACAATAATGTGAATGTTAAGTTAACCTTTAATTGCTGTGAAGAAATACTAAGTATCACAAAATAATTCTTTATTTTATGCACTCTCTAGAGCGCTGCAGATGCCTAAAACAACTGGATGAAACATATTTGGTTAAAAACAAAAACAAAAATTATGCCCCAAAAGGTGAGTAACAGTGGTAAAATATAATTTTTATTTTCAGTTTCATGAATGTGTTAAAGAAAAACATGTTGTTCTCCTCAAGTACCATACGACCTCCGTCATTTTCGTTATCAAACATAAAGTTTACAAGCGAAGACCTATTCTTTTCAATTTTAGTGCTTTTATATTAAAAGTACCCCATCAGCAACTTGTAGTTTGGATTTGTTCTTTTTTTCAGAAACGAAGTGCCATCATTAAATGAACAGCCTATCTCTTATTGTGGTACAGCTTGAAGGACACACAATAAGACATTCTCATTTGTGAACGTTGCAAATGAGTAAATTGAGGCAAGGAGCTCTCATGGTGCATCCAGTCTGCAAATGTTGCTTCCGCAATCTTATGGTATGGTGTTAAGAGCTGCATGTTCCCAAACATTCGCAAAGTCTCGCCTAATTCTGATTCTGAGTTTGACTGCTACGCACATGCACAGCCATCGCACTTATTATAAACTTCACTAACACAATGTGTTCAGTTACATTTTTTTCAGTCAATCACTTAATTTCTTCTGCTAATCTTTCAACCTCTACTGAGCCCAATATATTCGATTACTGTTAATAAATTCTAATCTTGGCGTATGTCGTTCCTTCCAAAGCCACTTTATTTCTGGTTTTCTTGACATGACTCCACCAATGTACTCCCTATTGCGTTTAGGCTTTCTCATCGACTTCTCTCTTCGCATACTCTTTCTAGTATCTTTTAATTTCGTTTTTTTAGCTATATTTGCTATATTAGTGGAGTTGCTAATAAATAGAAAAACAGCGGCAACATTCCAGATTGTCATTTTTACGCTTTAAATGTGATTTATGAGAGATTCAATTGTACAAGGTAATGCGTGGACTATTATCATATGAGAACAGGACGAGAGCTATAGCCATGTAGAATCCGCGCGATGGAGTAAAGACCTTTGGTCTAATAAACAGGTCCAGTCGGATATGTTTTTATGGATGGTCGCACAACCGTTTACGAGATTGGCGGCCTGGTTCGTTATTTCCGGCTGAGAAATGTCATACGCGAACTGATGAAAATAAAGTTTCCAAGATACATAACATTGTACATATATATCCATATAAACATCCACACTCCAGAAGATACCTCGTGTGTGGTTGAGGAAACTTCTGATAGCTCTATTATTTATTGTTGCGCTCGTGTGTATCGCGTGGGAAAAACAACTTTTAGTGAAACTCGGTATGAGCTTTGATTACTCTGATCTTCCTGGCATGGTCTTTTCGTGAGATGTACGAGGAAACAATAGGTTGCCTTACTCTTGTCGGAACGTACGCTGTACGAATTTTAACGGCAGACCGGCCCCCCATGTGTAAAGCCTGTCTTGTAGCGTCTCTCATTGGAATTTTATTAACAAAACCGTAGCGCTCTCTCGCTTACCGAACGATCCCGTTACGAACCGAGTTGCTTTTCTTTGTATTTTATCCATGTCGTCTGTTAATCCTTCCACGTAAGGATGTGAGACCTGATAGTAATAATCGATGGAGCGAGTATTTTGTAAGTCACGTCTTTCGCGGATGAATTACATGTCCTTTTGATTCTTCCAATGAGTCCAGCTTGGAGATGTGTTTCCTACAGATAGGTTTATATCGTCATTCCATTTTATATCACTCGTGATATCTTACGGATGTTGTTGTGTTTCATGATATGTCGCCAATAGTGTAATCGAACACTAACGGGTCTTTCTGCTCTTTTTGTGCTCAATGTTTTACAGTTATTTACGTCTAGAGTCAAATATCAGTCCCATTTGTCGATCCTCCGCAAGTGTTCTTGCATTTCCTATATACAACAGCATTGTTTACGGAAGACGTCATGGTTCAAATGGTTCAAATGGCTCTGAGCACTATGGGACTCAACTGCTGTGGTCATAAGTCCCCTAGAACTTAGAACTACTTAAACCTAACTAACCTAAGGACATCACACACATCCATGCCCGAGGCAGGATTCTAACCTGCGACCGTAGCGGTCGTGCGGTTCCAGACTGTAGCACCTTTAACCGCTCGGCCACTCCGGCCGGCGACGTCATGGTGATTCCACTGTTATCTACCATATCATTTACATAGATCGCAAACGGTTACGGCGTAAAAACTCTCTGTTGGGGTAGTTCCGAAGTTATTTGTACATCTGACAATAAGAAGGACGTGCCGAGTTTTATATTCTCTAAGAATTCTTGAATCCAGTCACAAGCAGATCAGATACTCTGTAAGCTCTTGTTTTGTTCTTCAACAGTGCGCAAACTGTATAGAATAACTTTCCGGAGTTACGGAACGCGGATCAAGACAGAAGTCGTTTTGTACAGTTCTCCGGATGTCATGGAACGAACATAGGGGCTACAATGAAGTCCATATTACACGACGTACAATCAAATTAAATATCGACTAGGCTGCAGCTAGGTCTTGTTGTTGTTTATGCTGTTGTTGTTGTTGTCGTCGTTTTCAGCAGTCTGAAGACTTCGTTGACGCATCTGGCCACGCCGTTCCACCCTGTGCAAATCTCAGCAGCTCTACATAACTCCTGCAACCCAGATCCATTTGAACCTGATTACTGTTGTCAGGTTTTTCTCTACCGCTAGAGTTTTTACCCTCAAAATTTCACACCATTATCAAATTGACGGTCCCTTGATGCCCCACTAAATTTTTCCACGAAAATGCTGGGATGATTCCTGTCACAGGGCACTGCCGATTTCCTTCCCCATTCCTGAAAACTATCAGAGCTTGTGCTCCCTCTTTAATTACATCGATATGGACGGGAAGTTAAACCATAATGTTGTTTCCTTTCTTTCTTCCTCTTTTGCTGCCTCAAGATGTATCATATAACCCGATCCCTTCTTTTAGTCAAGTTCTGCTATAAATTTCTTTTCTTCCCAGTGCGATTTAATACCTCCTCATTAGTTATCCTACCTACACGTCTAATCTTCAGCATTCTTCTGTACTAGCGCATTTCAAAACCTTCAGTTCTTGTATGAGCTGTTTATCGTCCAGCATTGTCCTGTAACACCGCATATCAAAAGCTTGCATCAACTGTTTATTGTCCACCATTCTTATGTAGCATCGTATTTCAGAGCTTCTATTCTGTTCTTGTATGAAGTGTCTATTGATCACATTTCACACCAGTGCAAAGCTACACCTAACACACCTTCCTAAAAACCTTTTTAACACTTAAATTTATATTCGATATTAACAAATTTATCCCATTTAGAAATCTATTTCTTTGTATTGGCAGTGTGCAGTGCGGAATCTATGGCTGCCACGTAAATTGCTCGATAATGATACTCCGTCAGTACAAAAAGTTGCGAACTGGATTAATAAAAATAGAGGAACGTTAAAAAGGTGACTTCAATGCTTGAACTCTTCTGCGTAGTCTGCCCGCACTCGATTGCAACGCACTAAACGTGCAGAAAACGATGTTTGGGATGTTGTACAACTCGCGCTGCGCATTAGCTTGAATGTCAGTTAGGTCGTCAAAGCGCTGCTCTTCATGTGAATTTCAGCACTTTGCCGTTTTGTGATAGGTTCATATTCATAACACCAAGTCTCGTCACCCATGGTGATTTTTTCCAGAAAAGAATTAATTGTCCGCGTTTTGTATTTCAGTGAAGTCGCGGCAGGCGTCCGCTCGTCATCGTTTTTGTTTGGGAATTAAAGGGTGCGAGACAAACCTTGCACATACTTTTCTCTTCTTCAAAACATTCTGCAGAATGTTTTGCACGCTTTATTTAGAGGTGTTGATGCCTTGTGATTTGTGGTTGACACAATACGGCTGCACGCCTAATTCTTAACCAGGCCCGCTCGCAACCGACTTGTCCAAAGCACATTTGGGCTGACGTCGCTTATACGCCAAGAAGAAAGTCTGACTCAGAACTTTTTGGACGGACGCTGTATATACTTTAAAAGTGTACATTCCTGAAGGATACTAACAGGATATATGAAGGGTATTCTTCGTAAATTAAAAGCAGATCAACTTGAAGATACAGATCAACTTCAAATTTCTTTTCATAGTAAACTTGCATTGCTGAATTTTCACCAGGAGAATGGTGCAGTACTCATTTAAAACGTTAAAGAAAAGAAAAACATCGCGCCCGGCGTAGACAGTGTGCTTGTTTACGAATGGGCGCCTGCTGAGGTTGGGCTCGTCCCGGTGGGAGGAGGCGCGGCAGAGACAAAGGCCCATTCACATTCCAGCGGCCGGCGGCGAGGCGACCGTAGACCGCAGACTTACTCGCGGCGCTCGTCTGCTGGCCATCATTTTATTCTCCTGACGAGAACAGGTTTGCATTCCGCCGGACCCGCTGACCTTTGAGCAGAAACGCTGACGAAACGGGCGCTGTTCCTGTTGCCGTATGACAGTCGCGCCTCGCGGCCCGTGCAGTGACCACGCGTCTTGTGCCTCCGCTCTCGTGCTGCACCTCGCATTCCATCGACTTATCGTTTACTTTCCTTTACTTCTCAGTAAGGGGGAGGGGGGGAACATCTGACTTACGGTTAGAAATAGCAGGAAGCAAAACACAAGGACGCTACTTTGAAACAATATACTTGACGCTCCACTTCTGCAGGCTCTGTTGGAAAGCGAACGGTTTGAACTCACATCTACGTCTTTTACATTTACTTCCATTTCCTCAAACATCTATCTATGTGAAGGGAAAAAGGGGGAGGTGTGAAGAGAGAGAATATGTTTCTTCCCTTACCATCTATTCCATTGAATCTTGCTGTGCGGAAAAACAGTTCTACGAGACGTTTGTATATCCCACATAATTATTTTCTCGGCGTTGTGATCCACTACATTGAAAGGGTGTTCGGAAATTACGGGTACAGATTTCTAAGACTTGTAGGGCGGAGTGAGTGCACAATATAGGGTGTATCAAAAAGAATCATCCGATTTGGCACGTCTATATCTCTGAAACTAATAAACATACACAATGAATTTTGTCTTTTGATGAACGGAAAACTCAGAAAGTTTTTTTTTCATATCTTTTCATAGGTGTTCAATATGTCCCCCTTGAGATGGGCGGCATATGTCAATGCGGGGTTCAAACTGTTCCCACACTGCAACGGGCATGTCTTGAGTTACAGCTTCCACAGTTGCTGTTATCAATGTCTCACTTCATTCATTGCTGTTGTAACGGAGGCACATAAACAGTCTTTTATAAACCCTTACAAGAAATAATCACATAAAGTCAGGTCCGATGACCTTGAGGTGCAGTAATGTAACGCTGAATCGTTTGGTCCAGTGCGACCGATCCATCGTTCAGTAATCCTTTGATTTAAAAATTCCCGCACTTCCAGATACCAGTGTGGCGGTGCCCCATCCTGTTGGTAAACGAAGTCGTTCGAATCAGTCTCCAACTATGGGAAAAGAAAGTTCTCATGCATATTGCATTATGGGCTTCCTGTAACAGTGTTCTCGGCAAATAAAAATAGACCATACATTTTTTCCCGTGACACTTCACAAGACACATTAAATTTTGGAAAGCACCACTCATGTTGTACAACTTCATGCGGTTGTCCCGTACCCCATATTCTCACATTATAACGGTTCACCTTTCCATTTAAAGGGAATGTTGCCTCGTCACTAAACACTAAGCACGGAAAAAACTGTCATCCTCCATCTCGCCAAGAACTAAATTGTAGAACTCCACACGTTGTTGTTTGTCACCTTCACAAACAGCTTGCAGTAGCTGAATTTTGTGTGGTTTCATGTGTAAACGCTGACGCAACACACGCCAGACGGACATCGGGGGCATGTTGAGCTGTCGAGCTGCACGGCGAACGGATTTCTGCGGACTCGTTGTGAAACTATGGCGGATGCGTTCAACTTCTGTGTCAGACGCTCGGGGACGGCCCGGCGATTTGCCTTTACACAAACAACTGTTCCTCGGAATTGTTCATGCCATCGTCTAATGCTCCATGCTGTAGGAGGATCCACATCATACCTAGTACGAAAGGCACGCTGAACAGTTATTACTGACCCCACTGCGCAAAACGTAGAATACAAAACGCTATCTGTTGTCCCGACATCATTTTTACTAGAACTGAAGTGGGAGCACACTGCTGCTGCCTGGCGGGAACGATGTAAAACTCCAGAGTTTACTCTTTCCAACAGTACGTTGTTCACGCACATATCTCAACATAATAATTATGATTTTTAAAAATCGGATAACTATTTTTGATACACCCTGTATTTTGAATAGGAACCCAATTAAACATTACGTTCGGTGCGTGCAGTATGCTGGGTTCTTTTTATGTTTTGGAATAATGTAAACTAATAACGTTTAAGTGTTAATACAAAAAAATTTCTCAAGTGATAAATGGGTGTTTCGTTATTTTTCCTTTCGAATTGTCACCTAATAACTGAACTTAGTCATGCCTAATTCAGTTTCTAAAGCAGAAGTGGATGAGTTACATATCTGAACTGAAACCGTCGATATGTTTCCGGATCTGAATTTCTATTCAAAAGATTATGTACCCACTCCTTTCCACAAATCCTAGAAACTGTAACAGGAATCTGCGAACACCTTCTATGCAGATGGAATGTGACAGATTCTTACAATCCCTTATAATGACAGGTTCTCCTCATTTCAATATCATTATGTAAGGTTCACTGCTTTACTATACATCTTTGGCACGTTTTCTAACAGCGTGGTGAACTTGTCAAGCTGTGAAACTCTTCTTTGAACTTTTTTAATTGAAACGGTTTCCAAAAGCAAGTATTCGAGGAAGAATCGATCGGGCGTTTTAACGCTATATCCTTTCTAGAGAGGTTGTCCCTTGCCAAAAAGCTTTCAACGTATACCATTTTAACATTGTTCTTTCACATTCAAGTAATCATCCTGAACGGTCGAGACCATTAATGGTCTCTTATCTAAGAGTACATGCACGTGTCTTTTTGTTTATTTTTATAGCGAGATGCCTCTTGCCTCGCAGGGGACTGATTTTTGCAAATCATGCTCTGTGTCACAAAAGCTCTGGCGCGATATTTTCCGTGTACAGCAGAAACCTTATCCTCGCACAGTCACCGGAAATACTAAGGAATTCATTTATTTATATCATTTATATCCTGAATAGCAGCTGCCCAGTCACATTACTTGAGCCACATCCGACGTTTTATGTTGCTTCCTACGTTAAGTCTCTCCAGAAGTACATGCTAAGCTTTGATTTCGAGAAATCTTTCCAATTCTATTTTTAGCTGTTTGTCCTTACCATCGCCAGTACTACGGGGTTTTATTTTTCGATCCTTACAGAGGTCTTACACACAAGTTCTGGTGGCTCGTTAATAAGCCAGATTTATGCGCGGTAGTGAAATTCTCCCAAGCGGAAGCAGTGCTGTACGAGCAATACCGAGAGAAGACAAACGTACCTGGGATAATTTTTTTTATGAAAAGCACGCTCATTCGCAGTGGCACGATCACGAATGTACGCAAAAGCGCACTGCTGCAGCTTCCGTACTCTCGCTTCCTTATTTTCAAACAAGACTCGCCCCAGTCGTGAAACCAGTCACGGTTACATACATACCACTGCAGTATAATCGCATGTAAAAGTACAAAGTAATGGCCTCTCCTGCAGTTATCCGCGTCAGTTTGTTGGAATGTAAATCGTGCTGGACATGCATGCAATCTCTCTCTCTCTCTCTCTCTCTCTCTCTCTTCGTCCTCCCTCCCTTCCTCTCCCCACCCCAATTTCTTTCTTTCTCTCTTTCTCTCTCTCTCTCTCTCTTTCTCTCTCTCTATCTACAGTGGAGTCACGGCTGAAATGAACTTCCGTGATCGATTGTTGTCGTGCGGTAGAGCGGCACTCTTACCCGATATGTAGAGGCATGCTGTTGTTCCTAAGCTTCAGATGACTTCACATTCGCCTGACCCGGCTCTAACAAGAACTATATTAAGTACCTGCAGGAGCAAAATCAGTTCTTTTTCTTTTCTTTCAAGAGGAAATGCTGTATCTCTTGAACCCAAGTGGACGGAACGCTTTAAAAAAGCTGACATGAATAATACCGGTTTTAAATTGAGACATTATTGACTATTAATATACCTGAATCAGTTTCCGAAGTTAAAAAATAATAAAAAAATCTTGCTTGAGATTCAGTATTTGCAAGTGTGTTTATGTCTAATTTTCCCTCTCCTAACAAAGGAGTCACATAGGTTGTCCTGAACTATCGTTACAAACGATACGAAGTTTTCTTTGCTCAGGAGAAAGAAAAACATGCAGCGCCACCACATATTGTTAGGGCTGCTCGCGTTGGCGTAATCAGTTGCTCGCTGTGTGCAACTAACAAGTATTAGTGCTTTTTGTGTTGTCCTTCGTAAGGCATCAGTCAAATGGCTCTTGAGTTGTTGGTGAACAGAGCCCGGTAGTTCACAAAATGCAATTTACACTCTGCTATCTACTGCTCACTTCAACGATGATTCATTCACCCAGCATTGTAATAAATACTGTGTAGCGACTTATTTCAGACTTGTAGTGATGGGCTGTCAAAAGGTTCTCAATCGAGAGAGTGGTGGTACTACGCGGTGAGTGATTTGCCGTCGTTTAATAAGTGAATTTTTCTTGTGAGAGAGGCGTGCAGCGGACGTTTACGGTAGATTTCCGCGTTAGATTCAGCCTTTCCTGCTGTGGTTAGGATGTCATCCTTTGCATTAATTCAAGAGTTCCCTCGGCAGGATTAACTAATCAGTGGGTTACCCATGACGTCAGACCAATTTCTAAGAACACGGGGTGGTAACTTGTAGTAGGGTAAGTCCTGCCAAGAGGCAGCCCACAACAGAGAAGTGCAACCAATGAGAATGCCTAACACTGAGGTAAAAATAAATAAATGTACAAACACTATGATGACTGACTGTAAATTTCCTAAAGTTACTTGCCAGTTCCAAAAATTTTGATGTCAGTCTTGGAACCTCTTAGGGCGAGGATAGCATAGTAAGATGGTTCTTAGTATTCTGAAGGAGACCAACGTTGTTATTATTCTCGTTAGTTTTCGTTTCCTCAACAGAGAAGCTGTGATTCGTACGAAACTTCCATTTAAACTATAACGTTTTCTTTCGGGATCGGACTAACATCATCAGTGTCGATTTTGCGTTGTGATTACCCCTAGGTGGTTGTTGTTATTCGGCGGCAGTCTAATGTTACATTGTGAAGCTAAAAATTAGCACGAAAAGATGCTAAACCGAAGAAACGGCCTTGGTGAGACTGTTGATATGTTGTAAACTGAACTCGTATGTTTCTCCGTGAGTATTGAAGCATTCGATGCTGTGTGACTGTTCGACACTAATACTTTTGAAATATCATTCTAAGACTTTACTTTTCTTAGATTAGCAGTAGCTGCAAATAGTCAGGGCTCATGATTTCCGCACTTCGGAATATGTCATCGGTATCGTCAGATACTCGAATGACGGAGAGTCCTACAGGTTTTTCGTCCCCTTAAACTGTGTCTCAAAATAGGTGTTTTTGGCAGTTATGTCTAACGCACACGACACAAAAACCGTCGAGATACATCTTAAGAAGTAAAGTGAAACTTGTAAATAACATACTTTATCAAGCAAACTCTGTTAGCAAGGAGGAGCCTGTCGTCAGCTTAAAGTAGCGACACATATTCTACGCCGTTATTTCGTGGTATTGATAGTGGAACTCTCGATAGTGGTGAGATTTATTGTTAACGTACTGTAATGCTCTCTAGCGAGACATTTACATATTTATGACTTCTTTATTACAGTGGATAGAATGATCAGCATCATAAACAAAAAAAGCATATATTAAATGTCATCATGGTGTAACAGAGATAAACTCGAGAGAGAAGTTCAGCCGTACTACTGATCGGACGTGAAAGTCATGTGGTGGTTGGTATGACTCCCATAGCTAGAATAGCCCGTAACCGCTGCGCTCCGTAGAAGAGACGCTCCCAGACCTCTATTGCATGGAGCTAACCAACACGTTGTAGTGCAGCCTAAAGAATTCCTACTACCTGTTTGAAAAACATTAATTGATAACACGTTTAAAAAAAACTGACTGTCATTTTTTAAATCTGTTTGAAAAATATTCTGACCCTTACTGACAGTGTAAATTCTATAATGCATCTTTTTGGATGGTTCCGCCTCAGAAACCAGCTACGGAACATGCCAGTTTGGAATTTAAGAGGAGATTCTTCGCGGCGTATGGTTTTCGGTCCACTGGACGAAGCGACTACACTGTGGGCAATCTACTATGAAATAAGGAGTTTTCTACCTCTGTTTCGGTCCAATGGACGAAGAGACTGCACCGTGGGCAATCTACTATGAAATAAGGGGTTTTCTACCTCTGCAATAACATCTATGTCCATATTCTGCAAACCACCGTAAAGCAGACGGTACTTTCCATTGTACCAGTTATTAGGACTATTTCCCGTTCCATTCACGTATGGATGTAGAGTGATTATTATTTAAACATTTCTATGCGCATTGTATTACAAGGGGCGTTCACTACATAACACAACACTTTGTTTCTCGACCAATTTCGGTTCAAAAAATACGGAATTTGTCGTCAGACATCGCGGAATATTCCCGCTTCATTGTCTACAGTTTCATGAAATGCCGACATGTGGCGGCGCTATACGTAGTCTTCAAAGTGGCGTCTGTAGCGGAGATGCGTTCAAAGCAGAGAGCTGTCACTGAGTTTCTTTTGGAGAAAAGTCAGAACATCGCAGATATTCATAGGTGCCTGACAGTGAACAAAAGCACGGTGAGTCGTTGGATTCGGTGGCTGTCTTAATCGCGAAGAGGTTGCGCAGACCTGTCCGATCTCATGTGTGCTAGATCTTGCACCTTCCGACTTCCATCTGTTTAGTGTAATGAAGGAAGCACTCCGCTGGAAGCAGTAAGTGGAAGATGGGGAGGTTATTGATGCAGAAAGACTTTGGCTACGATGACGACCAGTAGAGTGGTAACATGCGGGCATACGCGCCCTCCCACTAAGGTGGCGTAAGGCCGTCGCATTGGACGGAGATTATGGTACAAATAGAATTTTGTAGCCAAGAGTGTGGGGAATAATACATTGTATTGGAATACTGAATAAGACGAACATGTTTTCAGAAAAAAATGTGTTGCGTTACTTAGTGAATGTCCCTAGTAGTTTAATCTTGCCCTCGCGACCCTACGGGAGTGACACGTAAGGGGCAGAAGTATATTCCTAGATTCATCACTTGAATTTGGTTCTTGACATTTGGTAAGCAGGCTTTCACGGAGCCGTTTGCTTCTAGCTTCAAGTGTTTGACAGTTCACTTCTTCCACCATTATCTCCAATGAGTAACACAAATCTATGCATATTTGTGCTACCCTCCTTTCCTTACGTCCCCTATTAGTCCTATTTGGTACGGGTCCCACAGAGTTGCGCTGTATCCTATGATGAGTCACACGAGTGATCGTAAGCGGTCTCCTTTGCAGACTTGTTGCATTTCCCTAGCATTCTACCAATGAACTGAAGTCTGCCACCTCTTTACCTACGGCTGACTCTGTGGGATCGTTCCATTTCAGTTCTTTCATCCAGGTATTTGTATGAATTGACCGATTCCAATTGTGACTCGCTGGTATCGTAGTCATAGAATAATAAGTTACCCCTTTTTCTTTTTTGTGAAGTACAGAGTTTTACATTTCTTAACATTTGAACATTTAAAGCAAGAACCAAGTCTTTCAATCACTTTAGAGTCTTATCAGGATCCGACAGAAAATTTGTAACCATCTTCTTCAGACATTATTTCCTTAGGGATAACGGCGTCTTCTGCGAAAAGTGTGAGGTTACTATTAATATTTTCTTCAAGGTCATTGCTATATACCATGAACAGCAATGGTCCCAACACGATTTCTTGGGGCACATCTCAATTTACTACAACGTCTGTCGATGATTCTTCGTCGAAGGTAACATCTTGCGTCTTCCCTGCCAAGAAATTCGTCACAAATTTCGCTTAATAGCCTATACGATCGTATTTTCCATAATGTGCGAGTATGTGGTACTATGTGAAATGCGCTTTGGAAGTCAAGAAATCTATCCGACTACCTTGATCCATGACTTTCAGGTTGTCATGTGGGAGAAGCGCAAGCTGGGTCCCACAGTATCGATGTTTCTGAATCCTTACTAGTTGTGCGAGGAGCAGGTCACTTTGGTCGAGACACCTCATCGCATTTTGTGATATCACGTACAGATACCACCCCACAGGCGTCATAGCATCGGAATTGCAAGTTTCCGTGTGACGCCGATAGGGGTCGCGCGGGAATTGGCGGACCCAATGGTGCGTGCCCACTGAGCCACAACTCCAGCAGCTCTGTGCTTCGAGCATCCTTGCTGTCACACACAGATGTCGCCTAGTCGTGGCACCGACATCATCATTCTTGCTTAGTACAGAGAGACTCTTCCTTTTTTGAAATTGAGATCTGGACTCTATTTCTTGTCGAAATATTTGTAAGCAGTCTCCGTTCGCTTGGAGAAATACAAGTTAAGTAAATCTGTTTATTGTGTTAACTTTTTCACTAATCGTTTCTGGTTGTGTCCAGCTTTTCTACGACGACAGTTATCGCACTTCTCTGTAGCCCACCTGTCCTTAACTGTTGTGCACGAAGTTGTACACAACACATTTAAGCTCACGAGATGCACTTAGATTATACAACAAATATATGTCTAGGACACTGGACAGTTGTTTTGAGGATCACTTCTGCTGCCTTTCTTGTAGACCAGTGTAAAAAGTGCTTTCTTCCAAACACTGGGCACGCTTTCTTGTTTGTTGGATCTACGGCAAATTATGGCTAACATACGGGCTAATTCATCCGCAAATTCTTTACGGGAGCTGACAGCGATTCCATCGGTCCCTTGAAGCTTCGTTGAATTTCAAAGATTTCATCCACTTCTCAACGCGAATTTTTGGTGGAAGGACACAGCAAATACAAGGTTTATAGCAAGAGAGAAAGAGAGTGGAGACAAATCCCTGGGCATCTTCACAAGAACGGCCGGTGTGTGAAGACGATCGCGAGAGGCTGCCGCACGGGGCGTGTCTGGCGCGGCGGCGCGCGCTCTAGACAGCCCGGAGCGTTCCGCAAGCCGGCTCACCCGCGGAGGAACCGCAGTTTCCAGTCGCGAGCACCACGACAGCGGCGCTAACACATGCAAGGCTTATCAGCGCGGAATTTAAAGCAGCGCGCAGCCCATTTCCATTTCTGCCGGCCCGCGTGCTGGGAGGTTCCCGCAGCGCAGCCGCGTCACCCCGCAGATCTCTATCTGCGTCATAGCCGGTGACCGTCCCACGGCACCGGCTGCGGCCGCGGCTGCGGTTGCGGGGGAGGAAAGAGCGAGCGGCCGCAAAAAAGGCCGCCGAGATGGTCCGCGGGTGTCAGTTTATTGGCGGTATCTGGCGGCGGGCATCGGCCGGCGATTTGCATTGCTAAGCCGCGCCAGCGCCAGTTCCCACCGCCGGCCCAGCGGCCGCGACTTCATTACCCGGCGCCGCAGGCGAGCCGCGCACGAGCGGGGCTGACGCGATGGCCGCGACCTCTCGCAGCTCTTATTTCTGCTCGCGCACTGCGGACGCTCTGCCCTGCCCACTGGGGCACTGTAGCGGTTACGGCACTAGGCTCGTATTCGAGAGGCGTGAATTTTTCAAGGGTTTCACAAATCACTTGACAAGAATGCTGGGATAGATCACAAAACAGAGCTAAATCCGATTCCCCGTCTCGTTATTCATCAGTCGAGTACTGTACTCTGACTTCGATGTCGAACGGGCGTTGAACTGTAACAATTGGGCCTCCTATTGCATCCAAGTCCGTCACCAATGACGAAGCCGCAGAGAGCGCGTTCCAGTAGCGTAAAGCACGTTATATATTCAGAACGAAAGTGAGTTCCAACAGCATAAAGCAGGTGATATGTTCAGAATGCCAGGAGAGGGCCACGCAGAATAATGCGGTGGCTCACAACACCGCAGAAAATGGCGGACGTCGAGAGCATTCCAGTCACTTACGTGTTCGTCTACTATTCTGCTATTGTGCTTGGTACCGAGTTCTGGGGCTTATCTAATCAAAGCTCTTCTTGTAGACAATATAAGAACATGGCCAGGACTTGATAGTTTCTAGTACGGTATTCATTCACTTTACGACCACTCTACGAGACTTCGACAACATATAGTTCCGTTACGAAGAATTGAGTCTTTCTCTCTCATTCCCTACCCGCATGCTCCCTTCTCCGTTTTGGTCAACAAGGGACCACTTGAAATGTTCAAGTTATTCTCATTTGTTCTTTTTCTTCTACGTTCTTTAATATTTTCAACAGCCTGTTCTCTTACTATTTCTGCCATGGATTATAAATTTTACGACAATTTCATTCAACGATTTCCTTCTGAAAGTGTCTCTTTCTGCCGCTTCTTGTGCTCTTGTGTTGTGGTCGTATTTCTAATTTTTTTTAATAACTGGCCTTCAGATGTATGTAGAGATCTCTTTTGTCAGCCTATTATCATTGAATCTGCAAAAATATTAAACAATATCAGTCGAATTTCGCCGATAGTTTCTATCATTTTATTCTACATTTCGATATATTTCATCATGGCCTCTTCATTTCCCAGCTCCTTTGCTTTTTATTGCAACTAAAATATTCGTCATGGTTCTTGTCTCTAAAATTTCTAATCTGCCTAATTCATAATTTAGTACTATGAATTCACATGCATAGACACATGCTGGTTCCACTGTAGTTTTGAAATAATTCTTTTTCCTACATTTCTTGATATGCACTTTTTACTGTCAATATCTTTTGTTATACCATATGCCCTATCCATTTTAACACGTTTTTAGTAGGTCCCTGTCTTCGATAGAGGCTGGATGGTATTGAAAAAGGTTGGTAACGCCTGACATATCGACTACCCTGGAGGACCAACAAAATGTGTAGTTGGAATGTGGTCCATGTGGCATGAGAGTGGACGGGCATGGACGAGCAGAGCGGAGGGGAAAGGGAGATGTTATACATGTGACATACACGTACAGGGGCAAAATCATGGGACAAAAGCTAATATATAATCTCATCAAAACGTTTAAAATCTATTGAGGTATTTCACACGCAAAAGACTAAACAGCAGAAAATAAGTACGTAAATATAAAATATAACACGTATTTAAATCATACTGAAAGGCATAAAAGCCCCATAGAGATTCCTAGCCCTATGTAGATGGTCCTGAAAATTTTTGCTTGAAAAGTTTTAATAGCTGTGTCAATATCGAAACACGTGGGACGCCTGGAACAGATAACTGGAGATCAATTATTTAGTCTTCAATTATGTATTGGATGCTTCCCAGGTTTTTCGCTAAAAGCCTTACACATATTGTTAGAGCTATTACAAATTCAAAAGCACAAATTTTCAGGGCTATGTATCTGTATTGGGCTAGAAGGAATTATTACATACTGTTTAGACCGATTTGGAAAATGTTATATTAAAAATTTATTTTTATTTAAATAATTATTGTGTATCTTTCCATTTATGGCAGGGTTTGTAACACAATTTTCTTGAATTATATCTCCTAGACATTTGAAATTTTTGACCTCTTCTATTTCATCATTATCTGGTGGTAAAAATTCTGATTTAATTTTATTTAAGCAAATAAATTTTTATTTTCTCTGCAGATATTCGTAGAACTGCTCTACTGGGTATCTGTTCCAAGAGATTGACTTGTGTTTTTGCATATGTTTCTGTATTAGTATCATGTGATTTATACTGCTTTGAAGCCATTTTCGACACTTTATTTCTTCCCACTCTCGTCCCTCTCTACAATCCGTATCCCATATCGCAATTTTCACTTCCTCGACCTTAATGAAAACAAGTACTACAGTACCATTATTCACTATTCTTGTACGGTGACTTGAAACAGTGTGGAGCTCGCAATTCAGAGATCGTCGAACTCTGAATCTACTGCAATTCCTAAAAGATGTCATCTCTGAGAATCACATTCAACTGTTAGCCTTCTCCGTTGTTTCGCGGCTTTCATTTTCCCCAACGTCATAATACAAACTCCCACCCATCCAAATGAAGAAAACAAATAAGAATATTAAACCAGTAGTAAACCTAATTTATGACACTCGAACGTGGGAGTAGAGCGAGAGGAGAGGGACTCGAGTAAATTTGAATAAAAAGAAGAAAGTCCTCTACAGTTCTGCAATAGGTCTCTTGCAGAAGACACGCTTACTACTCTGCAAGAAACTGCTAAACATATATACAGACTAAGAACAGAAATAATGACTAAGTGAAATGAATTCCAGTATCTCGGAGGGAGACAAAAACTGCTTTAGCTGAAAGACAGACGTGGTTAGTGATGGGCGAACATCCTCCAGCAGCGTGTGAAGTAACGGAAAAAGCATAGTTATCTATGGTACTGTGAACGATTTTAGAAGCGACATGTTGCAGACGTGCGAGGTGCAGCCTCATATGTTTTCCACCTAACATTCCACGGAATTTACTTTTAAAGACCAATGAGCTTAACTTTCATTCCCAATTTTTATTACTGAGCGTTGTTCGTAAATGAAGGTGCCACTGCATTAAAAAGATACAACAAACAACCAACGACGGCTTCTCATGAAGTTAAACTATTTCGATTCGAAACAGGGAACAGGAATTGGCAACAAAGTGCTCAAAATATGACATCAGTTTAGTAACTGACTATTAAAAATACTTATACCACCTTATAGCAACGATTATCGTCGAGCTACTATATATTGACGAAAAAAGCTTCATAATTGTTTTTATACAATCCACTTTTTAATTTTATTACATCTCCCGTGTCATACCTTGGGAGTTGGCTGTTACACTAATCTGGCCACTTTTCATCCAAATCCCGACGAGACTGGAGTCAAATCTTACAAAAAAGCTATCTCATGAAAAATCTGGTACAGACCTGGAGGCTGGGTCTACTCCCACTTGTCAGTACTGCCTCAGACAGGCCTGTAAGCTACTTCCGCTGTGTGAAGGAGAGAGGAGTCGATCACTTAATCACCAGGTACAGCAGCCTACTTGGGCTGAAGCACAGACAGTAAAATGAATTAGGTGTAGTCTCTCAGTACATTAGCAATCGACGTCAAAAGATAAATATTGTAAAGGTTTAACAACATACCTACGACCATAAAAACACGTCAACGTGACTATATCCGATAGGTGCTTCTTCCTAGACGCTCCTTCACCCTCACGTGCATCTAAAACTAACATTCAGATCTAAAACTAATTTTCAGTCTCAAACTATTGGTCTTAGGTGCGTCATAGAATTAAAATTAAACGCAGTTGGCACTGAAGTTTAGAAGTAGGCATTTTCAGTGATTGCAAAATTTAAAGACGCAGTATCAAGACATCCATGTCTGATGGCACGCTTTGAAATATTCTCAATGTCCATCAACAGGAAAACAAGATGCAAGCTGAATCTCAGGACTGTAGATATACAGTCTTCCGTGTTACCTCTTCGACGTTCCTTCGCTGTATGCGTCGCCAGTATCTTTCTTCCAAACAAGGAGGTAACTTTTTCTTTTACCTTCATTCATTAGGCATGCACAGCAGAAGTGAGCTAAAGGCTGAAGATCGGATTTAGTAGGAAATTATTCTGATAAGAGCTGGCGAACAGCACCATTTCTACCTTCTAGAGGCACGCAACAGTGCAGCGCCGCTGCGGAATTTTTAAGAGCAGATAATTCGTGATCCCGAAGAGAGATTGTGGGTCCGGAATGTTCTGTAAACACAACGGTTTTAAAAGATCTGAGGAGAAATTGTTCCCCGAAACAACCGACATGAACATTAACAAGCAACTTTAAACCTGTAGGCAAATTACGAGAGTATGAAGCTGTGAAAAGTTCCTCAATAACATTAAAAGATATTCGTACATACTGTCAAATGATAGAACTGAAACGTTTTGGATGGCGGTTTTTTAAATACCTGTAACTGTTTTAAATAAAATCACAGATAATACCTACGAAAAATATAAGTCAACCGAAAGTTCGCAAAAGAACAACTTGGGTATGTCGGACTATGGTTGGCATCAAATAGAACCAATTAAACGTATATTATCTACCACTTCGCAATAAAAAAAGTGAATGTTTAAAAATCACTAAATAAAAGTAAAATAATTAATCTTATATTCTTCTAGTACTGAATATATTGATATTATTATCTTTTTACATGCCACTGATCATTTATATCAAATGTTAGTACACAGTATGTTTTTACATTTAACGAACGGTTATCGACGTCGGCTAGGGTACGCTGTATGTGGCAAATGAGTGATTATTTTGAAACATTTTAGTATTTCAAGCTTCGTTATCTACTGCAATCCTAAAGAGCTATTTCAAAAAGAAACGACGATTTTTCACTTAATAACTCATAAAAGTAATAGAATTCAATAGCTCTCAAATTTCACAACAGATTAAAGTTGTGTACCGGGCCGGAATTTGAACTCTGAAGGTTATCTTTCACGAGAAAAATTCGTATCACTTGAACTACCGATGTTTGCTTCCTGGTGCGACTCCCATCACAGACGTAATCATCGACGCAGTCATTATTGAGACCTTCCCCTTCACATTTAGCCGTATGTCCCTCTACATATGTCTGACATACGAACATACACAGATACACTTATGTATTTACGATCTATCTATTTCTGCTTACATACTGAGCCATTAGACACGGCAGCGCTTGGGCGGTAGGACTTGAGACCAGAAAACCTGTTTTAATCTGCAATAAGAAAATTAGAGACTGGATCTGGAATCTTTGTGAAAGTGTACAAGGAACCCATTCACAAAAACATAGGTTCAAAACGCACGGCCAACGCTGCCAATACAGTGGTGGCTACTGTGCTAAACTTGAGGAGCGAACTGTTTTTACGTTTTTCTGTGTCGTTTTTCTGTGTTTCGGAACAAAAAACTATAATATAACGTACCTCCTGCACCAATAATAGATACAGAGAGGACGAATAAAAATTCGTTCACTTGCATTCACCATTTATTTTAAAGTTATGTACCATGCCGAACTGATCATGTAATGATTAACACGGAAGAGGAAGTAACGCTATATACATACTATTATTTCCAGATATTAGAAATTCTATAGTGAACACTTATCTATCCCATTAATTAATTTAAAACGCTTATTTACCCATTAATTAAATTAATCAAATAGCTAATCAACACATTGTTTGTGAATACGGAATGTGTGCTTCACTTTTTTCTTTGAATCATCTAAGCGCATCAAGTGTACGGTTCAATTTAGTTAGATAGAGGATTGTTTTTACTACGAGCGTCGGTGATAAACTGAGATATATTTTCTGACCAAAAGTTCCCGGACGTCTATTAGTGACCGTTATATGGGGTGTGTCCAGTGTCCACTCTCCTCCTTTATGAGGCTTGAACTGTATTGGGGAGACTTTCAGTGACCTGTCTGAAGGTTGGTTGGTTGATCTGGAGAGAGGGGAGCAAACAGCGAGGTCATCGGTCCCATCGAATTAGGGAAGGATGGAGAAGGAAGTCGGCTGTGCCCTTTCAAAGGAACCATCCGGGTATGTTCCTGAAGCGATTGAGGGCAATCACAGAAAACCTAAACCAGAATGGCCGGACGCGGGTTTGAACCGTCGTCCTCCCGAATGCGGGTCCAGAGTGATAACCACTGCGCCACCTCGGTCGGTGTGTGTGAAGGTATGTAGAGAAATAGCAATTCGTTTTTCCTCAAGAGCCGAAACCTGAGAAGACTGTAATCTGGATGGCGTGAGGTCTGGGGCGAAGTCGACGTTCCAACTCATACCAAAGGTGCAGCTCAGGTCCTTGGGGAGGTAAGAGCATTTCAGTAATATATATGTGTGTATGGTGTCCGATCTTTCGGACATACACGTCAGAAAGAACTGACATCATTTTGATCAAGCAACCATCATAAATAAAGACACAAAGAAAATTACAGACATTGGCTGCGAACGACCAGTAGGGAAACTTGTCTGTAATTCCTTTGCGTCTCCTTTCAGGAATTTTATTGTTCATAGACCATTGCCTCGCATATGATGTGTTATGACAGAGTGCATTGCCACGCTGGTATAAACTATCATTTTCTACTAACTGTTCCTCTACTGTTCGCAGTACACAATGCTGTAAAATGTTTCACATCTTCCAGCGTTTAGCGTTTTCTTAAGCGCAATAAGGGGACCGTACCCTAACCGCGGAAAACAGCTCCATACTGTAACCCCACCTCCTCCGTACTTCACTGTTGCCACAACATACAATGGCGGGTAACGCTCTCCTGATGTTCGCGAAACCGAAACGCTTCCATCAGATTGCCAGATGGTGTACCATGATTCGTCGCTTCACATCACTCTATTCCAGCCCTCCACTCTCCTGTATCGTCGCTCTTTACACCACCCCAAGAGTCGTTTAGCATTGATGACATACATCTATGCCTTACGAGGAGCTGCTGGACCATAGTAACCCATTATTTTCAACTCCCTGACACAGATAATGCGCTAGCTGGTGTAGCTGGAGCACTTTGGAACTCAAGAGTGATACGTTCTTGATCGACCCAGTCTGCCTGCTGACAATACACGCCGCTTTCTTTTATAAGGACGGGCCTGCCTCTCGTGATATCTAGTTATCAAACCTGTATTCCATAAGGGTGCCTGGATAGTTTTGATCAGATGGTGTATACGTATTAAAAACTAAGGAGACCAAAAAGTGTGGGAGATTGAGGTAAAACGGTATTATATCGTAGGTCTTTTATGAGAAGGGTAATTCTAGGTACTCTACCTTTTTAGGACGACAATAAAGTGTTCACGAATACATCGGTCAACTTCACAATAATCATAGTTACTTGAGCAGTACTAACAATACACGAGTAGAACCAAATGAAAGAAACATTGTTTCTATAACACGAACAGTAAATGAATTATTAGAAGTGTCCAAGATGTACGAAGCATCCGTTCACAGACGCACTGTATGTAGTTCATGTGTCAATATGTGTTAACGATATCGTTCTGAATTATTACTGCTCACGTTGGTCGGGTTCCCCCTACCGTCATGTGAATTTTGAATCGAGGTGTTCAAGAGAGCTATACTCAACGTCATGCAGGATCTCAACGGCCGATGCGGCTAGGTCGAAGAGGACATTGTTTCGCAGGGGTTAGCAGGATCGTGTAGCAAAGTCACGTAGCCTGGAGCTAGGGAATGAGCTTCTTTGCAGCAAGACAAGTATCCACAGGGACAGTGCGATAATGCCTGCAGCACCATGGACTGTCAGCACGGTGGCCATTGTTGTGGCTTCCCATGGCGCGGCATCAGGGAGAGATCGGGACCTACGAGAAATACGGCCCCGCAACGAACTTGTGACGTCACACTAGCTGGTTTGCCCGCTATACTTCGCGAATGCTCGCCCCCGTGCACGGCACACAGCAATGGAAAAATACTTACTAAATGTATTAACTTTTTCGTGTGCTATCGATAGCTTCCATGTATTTAAACGCGCAGCTAAGAATCATTAAACTCGTCCGAGACAGTTACTCGCTCGCCGCCGAAGACGACTGCTGGCGCTCGAAAGACCTGTAGTGTCACGTGCTGTGACGTACGAGCCACGGCCTGTCTTTCTCGTGGGCCTCGGGAGAGACGCGCTGCCAACGACGATACTGGACACGTGAGTTACACCACGTCATCTTTTGAGATGTGTCCCAGTTCCGCGTAAAGCATCACGGTGGAGGTATCCGAAAGTGGAGGCTTCGAGGAGAACGATCATTGCCAGATTCCATTCCTCATCGTCATACCAGTCTAGCAATTGACGTGACGGCACGGGGTGTCATTTGGGTACAAAATGCGATCGCCTCTGGTTCGCATGGCCGCTAATGTGGACAGTAGGTGTAACGTTTCTAACATGTTAAGGACGGTGGCTGACCCCTACCTTCGAGGTCTCCGTGATGTTATCTTTCAGCAAGATAACACAAGACAGCATGTTGCCAGTGTTGTCCTGACCTGCCTCGACACATAGACTGTTGCCCTGTCGCAGATATCTCACCCGTTGAAGACATCTACCTCTGGTTGTGGGTTGCTTAGAGATCTGACATGCTGCCACTACCCAGACACTTCGGTTGATGAAAGCTGGCACAGAGCTGAAGCACCATGAAAAGAATGCGTATCTTCCACTCGATGCACAGCCAGATTACGCCGTTGTTGCTGCCGGAGTTGGCAGCCCTGTATACTAATCTTCGCACCTTTATACTCCCAAATCACCTATAAATTAGATCATGTATTCCTCCTAATGTATGTATACGCATAATAAGTAATATTTCGTTATTTGGTATCCTTCGGGTATTGCAATTTTAATGGCCAACAGTGTACGAGTTGGTCTTAGGCGAACACAATGTGTTTCACAGAGAGGTATACTGGAAGCAAGTATGCCTAAGGAACCCACAGAACGAAGCACAGTGCCTAGTGTCGGCGAAATGGAGCGTCAGAGCGTTGCGGAGCCCCGTGCGGTCTTGGCGGTGCCGCGCTGGTGGTCTGGTGTCACGGAGCGTGCCACCGGGTGCATACCCGCACACGTAAACCGGGTTAGCCAGCAAGCTGCATGTGCAGATTACATACACACACTGGCGACCCGCATTACAGATTTAAAATACACCGGCGCGCGGTCACGTGTGTAATGCGGCGCCACTTATCTACGTGATTTACGTGCCCGGGCCGCATGCAAATATCGCCCGATTCGGCTGGCCAGAGATTTTTTTCACGCACGCGCGGCGTGGGAGCCCGTGAGATCCCGCGATTACCTTCGCTGCGCTTAATCCACGCATTCGCAGATAAATCGCTGCGGCGCTGGCCGAAGTACTGCGCGATAATCATTCTATTATTCGCGGCGTGCCTCCGGCGGTGGTCAGAAGCGTGCGGCCCTGCTTCCGACAGGCGTACCACACTTGGAAGCCCCAACTGCGACTACAGTGCCAATTGCCTTGCTAGCGAAAGTAGCACCGCTGAACCCGAAAACGGTGGTCTCGGAAGAATCGCGACAGAAGCTAAACGTCATTGCGCTGAATCTTTCGTAAATCATCGTTCCTCAATAGAGCCATAGCGAATGATCCTGTTACTGGATAATCCAGTCAGCACACGGCGGTTGACACAGGGGGAATCACGCTGCGATGTGAATGGTTATTATATTGGGATTCTTGAGCTGTTCGGAGTGTTTCTGAGTTGGAGCAGAAGTATTGTAAATCGTGTACTTTTGTGACATGAAATCAGTTGGTGGGTTGATTTGGGGGAGTGGACCAACAGCGATATCATCGGTCCCGTCGGATTAGGGAAGGATGGGGAAGGAAGTCACCCGTTCTCTCTCAAAGGAACCATCCCGGCATTTGCCTGAAGCGATTTAGGGAAATCACGGAAAACCTAAATCAGGAGGGCCGGACGCGGGTTTTGAACCGTCGTCAATGAGGTGAGTATACTAGCACAAAACATTCAAGTCGATGACGTACATTCGGTATGCTTTCTTGTGATAGTGGTACCTTAATTATTCGGGAGGGATATAATGTACATAGATATGGTATTCTATTGATGCAACATATTACTGAGGATTTCTAGCGCGTGATGTATTCACAGGTAGAGCATCAATCGCTACGCATGGATCGGCAGACGAAAGAGTTTTGTCCCCAACCGGTTGGTAAATGGCGTACCACTAGATGGAGCCTATAAATAATGCTGGTTCAATCGTTTCTACAAGTAATCAACAGCTATGACTGTAGCTTCACCCAATTACTTTAATAATTAACGCGTTCAGGCCGGACTGAACGTGTGGCTCTACCAATTATGGTACTTACCAGCAATGCACTAACGTTTGACGTATTACCTATCACCCAGGCGCACCGAACAGTTATGAATACACTGATCAGCCAAAAAATTATGACCAATGCCCACCGTGACGATGGATGCCACATGGTGGCGTTGTGGGCACGTGACGCCGTAACAAAAGTATATAAGAGGAGCAGACACAGACGGGGAATCAACCTAGCAAAGATATGGGCTGCAAATAGGAAAATCCATTCGTATAAGGGGCTGTGACAAAGGGCGGCTTATTATTACTCAGAGCCCGTGAACTAGAGCCTCGAAATGTTCACTTGCTAGTGTCGTAAGCATCAACGGAAAGAGGTAGATTGACAGTTTACTGTCACTAGGCGCTAAATGGTTGGACGTCCACGACTCCTCACAGAACGTGTTTGCTCTGTAAAGTAGGAGAGATGGTGATCTGTGGCATCTCTGCCGAAAGAGCACAATGCTGGTAGACGCACAAGTATTTCCGAATACACAGGCCATTGTACATTGTTGAGCATGGAGCTCCGCAGCAGACCAAACCTGCGTGTTCACATGTTGACCGAACGACATCGTCAATTACGATTGCAGTGAGCACAGGGCCATCGGGATTCGACCGTCGATCATTGGAAACGTGTCGGATCTTCGGGTGAATCACATTTTTGCTACACTAGGTCTATGGTCGTCCTCACAAACGCCGTCATCGAGGTGAACAGCGGCTCGAAACGTTCAGCACGCCAGGGACGCAGGCTGATGATGATGATGTTTGGTTTGTGGGGTGCTTAACTGCGCGGTCATCAGCACCCGTACAAAGTCCCAATTTATACACAGTTCAGTTTTTTTACGCAGTCCAATTTAGCTACTGTCACGAATGATGATGATGATAATGAAATGATGAGGACAACACCCAATCACGGACAGAGAAAATCCCCAACGCGGCCGGGAATCGGCCCCGGGTCCCCGTAATCTAGAGGCAGCAACGCTAGCCACTTGACCACGAGCTGCGGACACGCAAGCTGGTGGGAGCAGTATTATGGTGTGGGAGACATTCTCCTGCGCTTGCATGGGGCCTGTGGTAATAATTAAGACACGCTCACAGTTGCGAATGTACCTGTATCTCTTCATGCTTGATGTCCTCCTCGACGGCGATTTTCAGCAGCTTATTTCTGTCCGGTACTCAGAGCCTGAACAATGCTACAGTGGTTTGAGGAGCATTATAGTGAACTCATGTTGATGTCTCGGCGACCATATTCGACTGATGTAAACCGTATGGAATCTATCTGGGTCGCATCGGGCGCCGTCACTACATACGCAAATCAGCGGCCCGTTATTTACGCGAATTACATAGATTGTGCGTAGACGTCTCGTGCCACATACCTCCATGAACCTACCAACAAACTGTCGGATTCATGATACGCAGAATCAGTGATGTATTTCGTTCCAAAGACGGACAAACAATCTATTAAGCAAGTGGTCACAATACTTTGTCTCATGAGTGTACAATTTTGGGTGTAATCGACGAGGGAGCTTTCTGAACGAATGAGATACTACATAATTTGTGATTAACTTGTGCAAAATTATTTCATGTGATCTCTTGTTTTTTTAAAAGGAATGGACATTCAAAATAAGTGCCCAGTACATTAAAACAATAGTGTAGGGTGTTTAAATACGACCGCTGCCCCATGGCGAGAAACAGGAAAAGCAGCTACACCGGATCAAAGAAAGCATGAACACGCGCGCCGCCTCATGGCGAGGAACACAATTGTCAGTGCCGGCATGAACATGCTGTTTCTGTATTATTGTTACTACGATTATGGCGAAACGCAATTTTATAATCAATCAAAACAGGTAACAACTTCAAATTTTTTTTTTTTTTTTTTTGAATATTCCGTCGGTTCTTAAAGGAACATGGACATATTAATAACTTCAGTAAACCGTGTTAATGTCCCTCAATAATATTTTTTTAAAAATACTTCGACGATATAGATATTGCTAAATCAAAGGCACGAAAACTAACGACTAAAGCGACCAATTCACGAAGTTATATGCAGAGAATTACTGCTGCACAATATGTCACATCCAAACTTCATTCCAGGTGCGAAATACACGCTCTCAGTGCACAACGTGAAACGAAAATCTCTCCGAAAGGTGATGGACGAACTAATGCCCCTTGACGAATGTCTTTTGTTGTTAAGGAGACATACTCTAAGTCTTTACCTGATCGTTCGCGTAACGCTCACTAACAGGTCAATCACTACGAATTTTGTGCAGTAATCTTCCTAAATTAGGCAGATTTCAAAAAATGCGCAGTTACTGAAAAAATAAGTAGAGCTATCCTGCATATAACCGACACTGTTGAACACTGGGTAAGTGTCTGTTGTCACAGAATCGTTACAGGAAAGTGTTACATCACCTGACACAGTGGTACGATTTGAGCAATGTTCTACAGTTCAGTGACGAGTTATTCGTTAACAACACGAAATGTGCGTTCAGGAACGCATTACAAATTCCAGTTAAACTTGGCCAATTTCATGTGACGCGGTCTACCTCGGCGTTCGGTAACTACTGTATTTGTACCACGACTCTCTTGAGGTACGTAGCGACCTGTTGGGCAAGATTCATGGGAAATAGTAGCCCGTTACTCAGGAAAATCTACAACTTCGCAATTTTATGCTAGATTTTTTGTGATTTAATTCGCATTTGCGTTCCAAAACACCTCCACAAAATTTTAAAATACTGATCTGAATCAACTGTGGGCTACCACGCCGCGTTGATACACACGTCCCGAATATAACAGATAGCAGAAGAAACCCGATAAGAATGTTGCTTTGAATCGCTACCGTGGAGTTCTGTCGTAGAGCGGTAAGACGACCACCCAACTCCTTCCCAATACACGCAGGCCTACGCTGCCACGAGGGTATCAATAATTTCCACTTCACGACCTACACAGGCCTTATTTGACCGTTACCGAAATGCATATGGGACACGTACTACGCTAACCTATCATCGACCTTAACGTCCTACTCATTGTTTTCTCCTTTCAGTCTCTGCGGTGAAACGGGAAGTATTCTTCAACGGCATACGACAACCTGTGTTCAGCCAGCCATTATTTAAAGGAATACTGAAACCAACAGACAAGAAGAGAGGCCTGCAATATTACGTATCTTTTGGCTTCAGCTGCTCTGTTCTTTATCGGATTATTGAGACCGCAGCCGCAGGTGGTTGACTGGCGGCAGTTTGTCACACAGAAACCAGTACGCTGCGTACCTCATGGCCTGAACTTTACAAGACAGCGAGGCATCGTGTGAAGCAACGGTATGCTCCCCCTGTAGTTTTAACAATCAGAATTGTTAACTTTAACAGCACATTCCTCGAAAAGGTTGTTATTCTTCATTTGTGCATTTAATTTTCATATAAATAAGATTTGACTGTAGGTTGCTGTGATCTAATAAAGGGATGCAGTGGGATCCTAACAGCTGTGTTGTTTAGTTAGTTATTTATTTAAATGTTCCACAGATCATTTAAATAGTTCTTGCATCGAAACGATATGGAACGATTTAGTTTACTGGAATTCTATACATGATTAGCGTTAACATTAACGAACACATATTTGTTTAGTCCTACTCATGCAACTACACCACTTAACCATTTTTTCTATTTTTTTTCTAACAGTTTTTAAGTAGAAATTCGTCAATGGAATAGAAGCAGTTGTCCACGAGATACGATTTTAAATTGGATTTAAAGCTTGCTTCTCTACTTGTCAGACATTTTAATTTATCGGGCAAACGATCGAAAGTTTTTGTTGCTGCATATTGTACTCGTTTCTATGCCAGTGACAGTTTTAGGAATGGGTGATAGAGTTCATTTTTCCATCTAGTGTTGTAGTTACGCAAATCACTGTTCTTCTCAAACTGTGATGGATTATTTACGAAGAGTTTCATTCGCGAATGTGCCGTACGTAGCTATTGTGACGGTGCAGTTAAAATACCTACCTCCTTGAAGAGGCGCCTACAAGACGACCATGGGTGAACGCCACATATTATTCTTAGTGCTCGCTTTTTTGCAATCAGTACTTTCTTTCCAAGTGGTAAGTTACCCAGAAAACTATTCCATAACAAATTATTCAGTGGAAATGTGCAAAATATGTCAGGAGGTTGATAAGTTTGTTTCCAAGATTAGCAGTCATACGAAGAGCAAAAGTATCTGAACTTAACTGTTTAAGAAGCTCAGTAATATGTTTCTTCCGGTTCAAGTTTTCATCAGAAAATCAGAAATTTGGAACATTCTACCCTAGTTATTGACTCCTGCTCATGTGCTACATCGGTTATTGGTATGACGCTTATCTGTTGTACAGAACCTAACAAAGTTTGTGTGCGTGTGTGTGTGATTTTTTTTTTTTTTTTAAATTTAGGGAGAGGTCCATTTTCAGATGAGCACTTAATAATTCTTTGGAAAATATCATTTACCATCTCCTCTGTTGCTTTCTCTCTAATAACAAAACTTGCCCCTGTCACATATTGTAAGTCGTACTTCAGTAACTGGTTCAATGTGCATAACTCCGCAGTAAACGATGAGACAGAAGAAGTGAGATGAGAGAGCATTGTCGGATATCACCATCATACTGGGCTATCAAGTACTGAATCTCTTCAGTCCAATTCAGCTCTCCCTTTAGCCGGGATGTTCCTCGCGAGGGGTGGTCGTAAAGTTTTAAGTATCATCTAGAAAAATAATGTGTTTGCAGGTTCATCAATGTTTTCCTGGTAACCGCTGAAAGCCGAGCTCCACAGCACCGAAGCATGGAGCTACAGGAGACAAAACGAAACGGCGCATACCATCTCCTCTTTATCATCGTGCTACACCATTTTGGTTTGGATCCTATAGCGGCGTACAGTGGTACTCTGGACTGCAATATGTATGAATTTTGCAGACATGTGCCTGTAAATAGGTTATTCAAATAGTTAAAGGAGACGATGGAACTATGTAAATATGATATCTGTTATTCCAGTTACGTAAATGCCTAGCTGAGATGCTTTTTGAAGCTGATAATGGTCTGATCCTAGACTGGAATCGATCGTCTCTAATAAAATTTTCTGTTACAGGTGTGTATTGCGTAATACAGTTCTTAACATTCATTAAAGCTGCGTTACATTATCTTCATAAAATATTAATAAATAAAAAGGATTAATTATATAACTATATATTTTGGAAGTGACAGATAAAACTATGGTACCATTAAAAAAACGCGGTGCACTCCACAGTCAGGAACGCACATTGATACCACAGACATTAGCGATGTGTCGCTTCATCCCGCAATAACGAATGGGAGAGGCTGATGAAGACACTCCTTCTGTCTCAGCACAGTAGCAGCGTCGGACGGAGGTCAGTATAGAGCCAAGCATGAAAGCGCTATGCCCCAGTTCGTTGGCCTCAGCTGAAGCAGTAGAACTTAACAGTTATTCATGTCTCAGATGGAAAAGTACATTTGTGAATGTTGATCATTGTACTTCTAGATCAGAGCTTGTTAATTAGTGCATCAAGTGATACTTTAACAGTCAATGACGGTTGTAAATTATCAAGCACTCCTGTGGCATAGGATTGTATCAAGCTGAGTTTATCTTTTTATCGTTCACGTAAAAAAATGATCTAATATTTTATATGTCTTAATTCCAATGTTCCATCTCCCAGAGCAACCAAAGAATCCTCAGTTATGACCGAATAATTGCAACTGCGCCTGGTCATTATAAAAACTTCACTATTACCCCTCGTTATCTTATCGAGGACACAGTAGCAAAGGTGGACGGTGCGTTGCATCAGAGCGTGTGGCTCATTCTGAACTGGCAACAGGAAGTAACAATACTATTTTCTAGTGATCTACGAGTATTCGTCGAGCGCTGCAATCACTCTCTTTCCTTCTCGTTTTCATCCATATTTTTACGTCACCAGCCGGTTGACCCAGATTCAGTTCTCGGTCAAGCAGTGAATCTGGGTGTACAAATGCAGCTCGTTACCCGTAGGTTACATTAAGAGCAGCTCTCGTTATTCGGGCTTTCTTATTAATTCCCTTGGCGACAGAAAGTTGCCTATATGCAGATAGGTGAGGCGGGGCCGATATCAGATGGCCAGCCGGCGTTGCGCAAGTGCGGGCCCTCGGTGACACGCTCGGCCCGGAGAGCGAGCCGCGAGCCGCCGACAGGTGTCCGCGTCGCCGCCCGACCGCCCGCTGACCTCGTTCGCGACGACCGCAGCAGCCGCAGCCGCAGCCGCGGCCACAGCAACAGGTCTGCCGCGGCCGCGACGACACCGCCTGGCGCCCCGCGGCGCACTGCGGTGGGCCAGCCAGACACTGTGCCTACCCTCGCCAACACTGACTTCCTTTAGAGACATACATTCACGGACGTCGAAAAGCAGTGAAAAAAAGTGAGCACTAAAAGCTTCATGCAGATACTACAGTCGTACAGAATTTCTGATACGATATTTTCCACTTTCGACTGAATCTGATCTTCATATTCCACTACTGGTCCGATATGACAAGAATGGCATTTTCAGGCGGTACTTGACCGGCTTTTGTTTCTGGTCAAGCACGTCGTTTACTGCTTGAAAATGACGTTCTATCCGGAACTGGCTAACGGCGAATTTAGTATCCTCGCCGGACTCGTACATCTAGAGCGATAAGGACGCACCAGCACCGAACATGGAGGGGTGTTCGCTTTCGCGTTCGCACCGCGGACGGCCTGGACTTCCTGTCAGTCGGCGAGTCCCTCCGGCGGCGTAAGCCATTAGCAATGTCTACGCGCTCTCCTTGTCCAGTTGCGTTGACGTTCCCGAAGCTTTCTGATCGCCAACGTTATTTCCGCTCACGGTTACTTGCTCGCTCTTGTTGCTCTGGCTTCGTTTGTATGCTGATGAAGGTTCTGGATTTTCGCGTTTTACGTTTGCTCCCGGTTTGTCCTTTCGGATTCGTGTACTTTCCGTCGTCGACCATTCGGTTCTTTCAGTTACTCGTCGTTTCTGAAGAATCGACTCCTGGCAGTTCTACCCCTGAGTAGTGCGCTACTAAAGTGAAAAATAAGTTACAGTCGGTGCTAATTATTGTCATTTCTAGATTACAAGTGCAAGGAAGAGGGATGAATCCAGCCACAGAACATCGTCCTTTCGAATTAACTTTCAGTGTCCGGCGGGGAAGCTTATGTACTTCGAAAAAAGCTGGGGGCTATCAAGCGGATAGCATAACTGCTGGTAAAGGCGGGCTGTTAGATTTTTTATCAATGGGTTCGATCATATTTATGAAGTCAAAACGTATACGATGTCTACGACACGTGGAGAGAATGTCGGAGTATATAATACTAAAGAAAACCATAAAAGGCTTGTTTCACGCTACTGGATGAAAATGGAGATTTTGTAACGGAGGATCTCATCAGTATGGGAATCCGGGAGTGGAAAAGAGCTGCAGCAAACCCAGAAGCATCTTTAAAAATGGTTGAAGAAGCCAAAGGTCCCCAGACGTGTAGCACTATACAAAGCCTTGGCATGCACAACTTCAGTCAAAGTACGCATAATTTTTCTAAAATGGCGGTCCACTCCCTTAGCCGAGTGGAGAGTGCGTCTGACTCCCATGGATCGGCTCCGGGTTCAATTCCGAGCCAAATCGAAGCTTTTCTCCTCTAGTGGACTGAGTGTTCGTTGGTCCTCATCGTCATTTCATCGTCATCGGTACGCAGGTCGCCAAATGTGGCGTTAACTTGTTAAGAGCAGTTTTTGTTTCCACTGCTGCTTTTGTCTTATGAAGCGCAGCCCGAATCCTTACGGCGTCTAGTGTGTTCAATCTGGACTCTTAGTCTTTGTTTCTGGCCGGCCTCATTAAAAACTTTTGACCAGCTGCACCGTCGTCCAGTAAGAGGTGCACCATTTCGTATCGCCACTAGTTATGAGAGGTTTCCTCTGTAGTATTTTCATTAGCTGTAAATTAGTTTACATCTACATACACACTCTGCGAATCACTGCCAAGTGCATGGCATTAGCAGTAAAGAATCTAAATGGAAACGTTAGTACGATTAATAACTTTTTAAGAAAATCGAAAAAGCGAAGATATGGAAGATTTAGTACAGAAGGCGTCCCATCATCATCTGCAGCTCAGTGGCGGAGAGAGTAGGGTGGTGGGGGCGGAAGGGGGAGGGGTCCTTGAAATATTTCGAGCTTACCATCTGTGACCGGCATTCACCATATTAGTGTTGAAGCTGGTGTTCCTCGTAATTCACGGCGTTTCCGAAATAAGGGACTGGTGCAATGCACGACTTAGAATTGATAATAGTGAAACTTTAAAAAAAAAGTTGTTAGTTCTGTTAAAGCTGAGGCCGAATTCACCTGTAAAGCAGAGTTTCACCCCTGTTACGCTATATTTAAAAGGAAGTCGAAATGAAACAGGTCCATGTTAGCATAGTATAGATTTATATTGGAAAACTTTCCGAAAGTTGTTGTGAACGTGAACATAGATTTTATTTTTGTACTCCTCTTTTACGAGCTTTTTAATGGCTAGATAAAACTAGGTCGTTTCAGAGAGGAGACTACCTGATCCTATGTCTCGTTAGAAGAAAAAGTTTGGATTATTAACCGAACAGCACAACAAATGAAGCAGAAAGTCAAGCACTAGTAAAAGTAAAATTGTGTGGATACGTTGGCTGGAAATGCGGTAGAAACAGACTAGATGTAGGGGGAGAACGAAGATGGTGGGAATATAGCCAGGAAACTGCAGCTGGAATCGATGAAGCGAGGAATGTAAAAAGTGGTTTCATAACCAACTCGATAGGAAACCACTTCTTGGAATTGAAAATAAGCACGTGTCCTGTAACGGAATGATCGTGATGCGCGTATTGAGAAATCAGTCCACTGCCTCTGAGAGCAGCTAATACATTTTTATGTTCTACAATTAAAAGGACATGGTTATTGCTCCTGGTGCTTGTTAAAGTGCTTCGTGCAAGAAGCTTACCTTGCTCAAGCAGTAGAATTTTGAAAAATGCAGTATAAAAACGTATCTTGATATGCAGAGCTCTTAATACATAAAACATGCTGGAAACATACTGCCAGAAATGCTACAGATAGAAACAAATATTTATATGTCGGCCAATATTTCCTATACATAAAGAAGTATGAGTTGTTAACTGAACAAAATATTATCTTGTTAGGAGTGAATTTGGAGGAGAAAATTGAGTTATCATTATATAATAAGTAAAGTTAAATGATCTGCAGAAAGTGTCATTGATTTCCTTCATGGACGGGCTTATCATCTTCATCTAGATCTAAAAAAACTTGGATGCTCTGCAAATCGCATTTAAGCGCCTGGCAGAGCGTTCATCGAACCACCTTCACAATAATTCTCTATTATTCCACGCTCTAACAGTGCCCAGAAAAAAACGAAAACCTGTATCTTTCCGTACGAGCTCAGATTTCCCTTATATTATTATGATGATCATTTCTTCCTACGTAGGTCGGTGTCAACAAAACATTTTTCGCATTTGAAGGATACAGCTGGTGACAGAAATTTTGTGAGAATACCCGCCGCAGCGAGAAACGCCTGCGTTTTAATTACGTCCACTACAAATCGTGTATCATGTCCGTGACACCGTCTCCCCAATTTCTCGATAATACAAAACGTGCTACTCTTTTTTGAACTTTCTCGATTTACTCTACTAATCTTGTGTGGTAAGGATCCCACACCTCGCAGCAGTACTCCAAAAGAGGACGGACAAGAATAGTGAGGGCAGTCTCTCTATTAGATCTGTTGCATCTTCCAAGAGTACTGCCAATAAATTGGTCTTTGGTGTGCGTTTCTCACAACATTTTCTATGCGTTATTCCCAATTTAAATTGTTCGTAATTGTAATTCCGAGGTATTTAGTTGAATTTACGGCCTTTAGATTTGACTGATTATCGTGTAACCGAAGTTTAACGGATTCCTTTTAGCACTCTTGTGGATGATGTCACACTTTTCATTTGTCAATTTTCGCATCATACAGATATCATTTCTAAAACCTTTTGTAATGTGTTTTGTTCTTCTGATGACTTTACTAGACGATAAACGACAGTATCATCTGCAAACAACCTAAGACGGCTGCTCATATTGTCTCCTAAATCGTTCGTATAGATAAGGAACAGCAGAGGGCCTATAATTCTACCTGGGGAGTTCCCGAAATCACTTCTGATTGAGTCGATGACTTTCCGTCAATTACTATGAATTGTGACCTATCTGAGAGAATATCACGAGAGCAGTCGCATACTGATACGGTATTTCATAAGTACTCATTTTGATTACAAGCCACTTGTGAGGTACAATGTGAAAAGCCTTCTGGAAATCTATAAATACGGAATCAATTTGAAATCCCTTGTCAATAGCAGTCAACACTTCGTGTGAGTAAAGAGCTAGTTGTGTTTCACAAGAACAACGTTTTCTAAATCCGTGTTTACTGTGTGTCAACAGACCATTCTCTTAGAAGGTATTTCATAATGTTCGAACAGAGTGTTTGTTCCAAAATCCTGCTGAATATGGACGTTATAGATGTGGACCTGTAATTTAATGGACTACTCCTATTGCCTTTCTTGAATACTGGTGTGACCTGTGCAAATCCACTTTTTGGGTCGAGCGAGTGGTTGTATTCTGGTTATTAAGTATGGAGCTATTACATCAGCGTACCCTAAAATGTCATGTGACTAGGGCCTCCCGTCGGGTAGACTGTTCGCCGGCTGCAAATCTTGCGATTTGACGCCACTTCGGCGACCTGCACGTCGATGGGGATGAAATGACGATGATTAGGACAACACAACACCCAGTCCCTAAGCGGAGAAAATCTCTGACCTAGCCGGGAATCGAACTCGGGTCCTTAGGATCGACATTCTGTCGCGCTGACCACTCAGCTACCGGGGGCGGACATCAGCATACCCTGAAAGGAATCTAATCTTGGGAAATTCATTTTACGTTTGCAATACAAGCTTGCTAGAAACATTTCTTTGTAAACTAATTGGCTTAAGACAAATTTTAAACACGAAATGCAACGCCGCTTAATGCAGTTTGCACATACTTGAAGACACATTTTTTTATGTACTATCAGTTTCGATGTTTGTTTTTGTGTGTATGTCTGTGTGTGCGCTCTCGCGCGCTTTTGTGTTATAGCAACAGGAATCTAGCCGTACTTAATGTCCTCATACAAAGGACTATTCATCACCAACAGCTTCACGTGGCCCCACTGCATGTATCACTGGGGACAAGTTTCGAATTTAATCCGGGATATCAATGCATTTTAATGATCATAATGATCAGCAACTGATTACGCACAGGTTTCTTCCTCCTTGCCTGCCAAATGCTAATACTGAAAATTTCTTCGGTAGCATCGCGTGGTCGTCTGCTCATGATCGCGGAGTTACTCTTTTTTAGCAGGATTTGAACAGGTTAGTTTGCTGGTGAAATGTACTGCATAGTGTACTTTAGCAACACACACAGAGGTACATTGCAACATTTTTACGAGAAAGAAATACTGCAACCCTTGATATTTAAAGACAAAAATATCGATTTTTGTAGCTACATAGAGTAATTTATTTATTATTTAAAGGACGACATATTCACCTTAACACCTTGATGAGTGAGGAAAAGAAATTGTTACATGCAATGAATTATCATCTTCCGCGCGGAGTGGCCGCGCGGTTTAGGGCGTCCTATCAAGGGCTGCCAGGCCACTCCGCTGGAGGTTCGATTCCTCCCTCGGGTATGGGTATGTGTGTTGTTCTTAGCAAAAGTTAGCTTAACTTAGTTTAAGTAGTGTGTAAGTCTAGGGAACGATGACCTATGTAGTTTGGTCACTGAGGAATTCACGCACATTTGATTTGAATTCTCATGTGTGTGGTAGTAATACTGCGCGCTTGAAATCGTAAATAAGTCACTATATGGAATTCTGACAGACTATGTATTGTCCTAAAATTTCTTGGATTGTAGCAGTTTTGATTTCAAGTAATCATATTACAAAGCGCCTCCGCAGTCTACGTTGCTAACAGTAACGTACCACCTCTCGACAGCAAGCTAGCCGCCTCGGATCCCGCTGCCGAAAAAAATTTCAGCTTCAGCATTTGGCAGGCAAGAAGAAAGAAAGGTGGAGGTATACAGTTGCTGATTACTAGACTGCATCGAGATCCTGGGTTAAATTACAAACATGTCAGCAGTGATTCATGGGCTGGGCCAAGTAATGCTGTTTCTGGGATTCACCTGTCACATGTACATAGTACGCATAGGTTATACACACATACACACACACACACACACACACACACACACACACACACACACACACACACAAATGAGCGATGTCATAACATTCGGAGTTTGGTATGATGTCGAGGCTAATGACGTCACTAGCAGCCTCATGTTTTAATTATAAAAACAACAAGGGCAACTGCTGGAACCTTACAGTATCAGTTCTCATCGTCGTCTTCCTAACGCATATTGAACCCAGTGTGCGAGTGAGATGATGGACTGGAAGTGAAGAGGTCGGCTCACTGTTTATGGAAATAGAGCGGCGTTCGCTTTGGTAAAGAAAGTCGCGTCGGCCGGTGGGTCTGTGTAGTGTAGCCGCCGTAGTTGATTTATGGGCTTCATTTAGCTGCCGCCGAGACTAGTACGTCGCGGGAACTGGTTGAGGGCGGCGAGTCAGCCGTCAGTCCCACTTTCCAGGCCTCTCAGGGCAGGTGCTCCGCCAAGAGCCCCGCTTATGTCGTTCTCCGTTCTTCTTGAAACCAGTAGTTGAGGGACGGTGATTCTGTACCTTCATTCCATCTTACTTTTCACATACTTCACGACTCTACAATTTGTTAAAATCAGTTTTTACTCTGGCGCCTACCTCGATTTTCCTTTTCTTTTCTTCTGAAACAGCAACGAGTGCCGTCACCATTCGCGACAAACGCTGAGCAAGAATAAGAAAGTAAAGAACATCAAGACCAAGAAGACATTCTGAAATGATCAACTCATTTAATAACATTAAATCTTTCGCTTTCAAATAAACAGTTTCTCATTTCTTTACTTAAGCGAAAAAACAATAATAGGCCACTCGAGGGCATAGCAGGAAGGCGCAGGAGGCATAGGAGGAGAAGGAGGGGAGGGAAGGAACCAAACGGATACAAAGCTTAACTCACTCTAGTACAGTGATCTTACTATTCATCGAAATGATGCGATGTGCTACGTAAGAGCTGTGTGTGGGAGGGAGGTGAATGTGGGACACGTAGCCGTGACGGGAGAGCAACCGTTAGTACTTTCTGCAGCAGTCCTTAGAACTTAGGAAGTAATTGGCAAGTTACTCTGCGTATATGTTACCGCTCTCTCCGCCTCTTTTCTAATACTTGCAACATCATACTCACAACTATTAGCTAGTGCACTCGAATGTTACATTATTTCGCCTGCATTGCGTTGGCGCAGTGATCGCTTTCAAGTGAGGGCATTAAGTGGGGTGTAAAAAAGAGATCAATGTTTCAACATAGGTCACCAGTGTTGCCGTTATCAAAAATATACTCACATGTACTAAAAATAATAATTTCCTATTTTCTCACATCACACTGCAGTTGTACGAAATATTAAGAAAATGATGCTTCGACATCCACAACAGCGTACGAGTGCATCTAACTACGATTATGGACGTGCCAGTTCAGAATTTGATGTATATTTGGAGAGGTGATACGACACTATCAGTTCCAAAGGGTGGGATACAAGGCAACCGTGTTTCATTTATATTTTGTCACTAGACAAGCCCAACAAATAAGCTAAAAGCGTGAATCTACTTCAAGGTACTCTAGAGCACATACATTTTTTCAGCGCTAAGGACCTAACCATAGTATAAAATCATGAATTAATGTTCCGGAGCTTACGTTATTCGTATAAGATCTAAATCCGTTGTAATGGCAGCAGACATAACGCCTATTTACAAAAATGTGTCACGAAAACTTAGCAGAGCAAATGCGATTTGTAATGAAACGATATCAATCAAATTCAAAAACCTTTTCTCAGATTGGTGTTAAATTTTTAAAGGAGCTGTTCAAAACTTCGACCATCACACGGTATAAAGACGTATACGCAACTGCCACTGACGCTCTGTAATCTCCAGGATAGTGGCACACAGAGGCTGTAGCAGTAGTAACTATGAGGACTGTGGTAGCGTCGACAGGTAAAATAGGCTCTTCGCAAGACACTGTGACAGAAGCCCGAACAACGGAAGGCTGACTTACTAGGACATGCATTGATATCATGAAAGCATTAATAATGGCTAGGTAATAGCCGAAATACTGATTTGCCGAACAAAACCTGAAATAAAAGGACGCCTGATTGCTACGCTCTATCATTTGAAAATCATATCACAGTCGTTGAGTGCGTCCACATTATTAATGGCAGTAATGTGTTGGTCTCTTCTTTATGTAAAGTTACAATCAATGTATTTCATATATCAAAGGTATTTTCTGTATAAACCATATAATGTATTAAGTTATGTAAGCAATATTGGACGCAAGTAGCATGAACGACATTCTATTTCTACTAATGAATTTACAACCATAAGTTTATTCTTCATACAAAGCTAAAATTCATGTATTCATGTATAAAATTCTCAATCAACATATGATCTGTGTAACAGCAAGTGTGTATGTATCTAAGGTATCACACAGAACATAGCACAGGTACCAACAATTAGAGAAACAAACAACTACTGAATATCATGTAGTGTTCTGCCATGCAAAACTCTAAGTAACATATCAATACACACAAACACATTAAACCTACATAAACGCACACTATTTCAGATGAGAATAGCTCGAGGTTCTACAGAGACCTTCTCACCGGAAATACGTAGAAATAGGGTGTTATCAAGAAACAAGCTAGATAGACAATGTTATAGATCTAAATGTAGCATATCACTTCTCCCTTCATATTGCAGCTTATTTCAACTGAGAGGTGGCATGAGCCCCCTCTCATATTTCTATCTTACGATTTTCGTCTCTAATTGCATGCAGTGAAAAGTCGCTATTCCTTCACATGCAGACTTCTCACGCAGCGTCTCTCGTCACCCGGGTGGTCCGGTGACAGGCGGGCTCTGCTGGTCTGGAAAGGGTTAAGCCGACGGGTGTGAGGAAGTCGAGTGAATGCTTTGCAGACGCCGACATTGTCAAAAGACATGCCCGGAGGGGTCTGAAGTAGCGGCTGGGCTAGAGGTTCCGTTACTTCGCAGAATCTTAGCGAAAACACTTTCTGGCGGGCTACCAGCGAGGCGTGGGAATGACTTGTGTACCCAGGCAGTTGTGGCGGGAAAATTCCCGCGCTTTCTGCAAAATAGTAACTGTGATTGGCTTGCTGAGGGCATAGCTCCGTGACGTAGCAAAATCAGCGCAGAAATTGGCGCCAAGAATCTCCATTCGTGGAATGGTAGTGCTCCGGCAATAGAGTGGAATTTTCCGCCGGTTTTCGAGTTGCTGATTGGAACGTTTAACCACGGCCACTGGCGTGGGGGCGGGAATGTTGTGTGTTCGGCCTGTACGGGTGCTCTTTGGAGTCGGCTCTCGCCTTTCGGTCGAGGACGTCGAAGCAACCAGCCATCGCCTCCGGTACGCCAGATCGTGTTCTGGCAGTTAAGAAGACAGTTTGGTAATGTATGTCCGCAGCACCGGCAGATAGGGATTTTCCTAGGCGATAATCAGAGCTCAGCAGAGCGCGCCTGTTCGTCTTTTTCTAACTTTGTTCTGTCTTGAGTAGCAACAATTAATGTTGGGTTAGCTGTGTGTCTCTCTTAAGATTTGAGTGGCAAGGAATTGGCTCCACATACCACTTCGTCATAAACCTCACAATCTAGTTTAGGGACAACTTCACCTTCACAACGTTTGTTTGAGTATCCAATTTGAGCCAATTTGATGTATTATAAATGTTTCATGTGGTTTTGTTTATTATTTTGTGTTTAGTCTTAATAAATCTTATTGTTATTTTGGACAGAACTTTCATTCTGTTAATCGGTAGAGCAACCCATCATTTCTCACTACGTTAATGAGACCTTCCTTTATTTAACTTATTTATCAAATTAAATTATTGCAGGTGCCAAACTCTTTTCTACTCCACTTGCAGGGTTGATTACAGTCAGTTCGCGTATATTTTTTATCCATGTGCAACAGCAGAAGTCGGAGTTAGAATAGGGGGGGCTTAGAGCATCATTTACATATGTAGATTCTAGAAGAATTTAGTAATAAATACACTGCTTGCCCCGGCACCTCACACAACCACTCTTACTGTATCACATTTTTTCTTTTTTTTCACGTTTTCATTATATAAATAGTGTTCTCCTCAACTAGGCAGAAACAAATTTTATAGAACCACTTAAACAATCGTAAGGTATTAAATTCTCTGGAACCGTAGAGAAATTTGTATGTATTATGTTATTTATATTACTTGAAATAACTTTAACAACTGCATCCCAATAAGACTGTAACAGTAAGAGGTCTCTGCTGTTAGATTTGTTAGCATCCGATATACCTTTCATTTCAAGGAGGCGGGTTACTCTGTACTCTTAATGAAATAAATAAGTAAATAAATAAAACAAAAAATGAATATGTCCTTAGAAGTTGACTTAAACTGTCAGGGGGAAATAGAAATTTACAGTTGCCAAAAGATCAACCATGATCATTTTGCTAAATAAACAATTTGACTTAAGAATAAATGATTTCTAAGGTCTCCTCTCCGATTTTATTGGGAACAGTTAATGATTACTCTTTTGGCTTTCTTTCACCAAATTTTCGTTTACGTATAGTTTACATTTTTCCATACTGAATTTTCGTATATAGCTGCGCCAGTAATTTTCTTTAAAACATGGTAGTAGTTGTGTGACTTCACACCTTTACCTAACGATGATTCTTCAATGACGGCTAAACAGAAAAAAATAGACTTGGAGTGTTTCACGATTAGCTGTGGCTTGGCGATGCTGAGCAGCGTGGCTTGCGAAAGCCGAGCGGAGCGGACGCGGCACGCGTGCTACACTTAATGCAACAATACGCGGCGGCGGCGCTCCCTTTCACCGGCTGCTCTCTCACGACCCGGGTTCACGCTCGGCCAGGGACGCCAGCAGCCAGGCCCCGGGGGCCGCCGCGGGCCGTAGCGCTCTGCGTGCTGCCTCGGGGCTCAGCCCGTACGCTAGGCCGTTCACCAAAGCCACGCGGCAGGAGGGAACATTCCCCGACAGCACTGTCAGTCAGTCACTTTTTTTCTTATTTCTACCGGTACTCTACAGTCATCGTTGGATAACTATTCCATATTATTACCGGCTACAGCTAACAAATTCATTTGGAACTGATTTTGGGTGAGTACACTGAAGAAACAGGATAGGAAAACAAGTAAAAATAATCGACAAAGGAAACTCCTGACGGGATACATATACGATTCTACACAGAGTATCCGAAGGAACTTTCTTCTAGTAGTATTCTGTCACAGGTCGTTGAAGTAACGAAATGGTCCAAGTCACTGGAAATATGTGTGAGCTCATGCTATGCGTTGGCTTAAACCTTGGTTCCTATTCTATGTTTGGTTTCTCGCGGTTATTGCGATGATGCTGTTGTTCGCTCTCTCCGTGAGAGTAAGCAGTGGTGTGTATCGATATTCGCACCTTGTACTATCTTAGGTCTGGTGCTTGTAGTTTCCGGCTGTGCTGTGTGCGAGCAGTCGGTCGATTGGCGTGGAGCAGCGAGGAAATCTCCGCGGGGTGTGGTTTGGCCGGGCCCGCTGGCGGCCTCTACGCAGTGTTGGAGTGTGTGGCGCTGTTCCCATTGCTACGAGGTCCGCGGCTCACCGACCCTGGACACGAAAGTTGAGTTTGGATTTAATTTTTTCAACAAGTCAAGACTGTTCACATTGTGCCGTCTGGTTCTCGTTGTTGGTTGTTGGGACATTACCGCGAGCAACAACGTGTGTGTTCCGAGTTGGTGAAGGTTTAGCCACTGTCCGGTGGTGTCTAACTGTATTTGGTTATTTGCAATTGAAGTGCAGCAGCGGAATTTGTGGCCTTGTGGCCGTTAATGTTCCGGTTACCTGCCCTAGCCGTTGACGTAAATTCAGGCAGTGTCCTTTCCTCACCATGTTGTTGCTGTCCAGCACGTTGTGTAGTTTGACAGCTTAATGTATGCTTGGTTGTGGGCGTCCATGCCTTTTACATTTTGCATTGAACTCCCAGTTGTGTGCTGGTCGAGTGGAGCGCAAGATACCTTGTCGGTGCGTCCGTTGACTGTCTGTTGGTTAGGTTGTCGTAATATCAGAATGATTGGGCCGACTGCCTGTCTCACCTAAGTGATCGTTAGTATTTCAAGTGCTGGCCGACCCCCGAAACTTCTGAGCGCCGTTAGCTGCACTGCCTTTTCTTATTTTCTGTTGTGTATATTTGTATGGCTCATAGCCGATGGTTTTGAATTAAAGTTGAATTGTTTTTAGTGGTGTTTTAAATCATGGGCGTTCAGCCACTTCAAAATTAAAGTTCCTTGCTTTTCAAGTGTTAGACTGTTTGGGCATTCAGCCTGATTAAAATATTGTTTATAGACAAAGCCTTGGGCCTTCTACCTACTAAAAATTATTTTAGTTGTGTTTTGAGTCATGGGCCCTCAGCCGTTTTAAAATTAAAAGTTCCTTTCTTGTCAAGTATTAGATTGTTTGCGGCCTTCAGCCTAATTTAAGATAAGGCTTTGATGTTTAAATTTATTTTACCTTGAGTTTTAAGTCATGGGGCCTTCAGCCGTTTTTAAATCAAGGATCTTTGTCTTTCGAGCATCAGACTGTTTGGGGCCTTCAGCCTAATTGAAGATAAGGCCTCCTGCCTTGTGTGTGTGTGTGTGAGTGGTTTTTTTTTTTTTTTTTTTTTTTTTTACCTAGAGTCTTAAATCATGGGCCTTCAGCCGTCTTTAAATTAAGGTTGTTCCTTTTCAAGTGTTAGATTTTGGACCTGCAGCCAAGTTGTAGAACTTACTTAACGTGAGGCCTTCTGCCCTCTAAATATTCTCTTTGGCGTCTGAATTTTGAGTTAATGGCTTTTAGGCACTTTAAAAAAAATTAAAGTGGTTGTGCCCTTAAGGCATAAGATAGTGTGTTGTATTCAGCCGATAACTAAGTTCAAGAATTTGTACTGTAAAGTTTGGTCAAATAAATAAAGTTATATGTGTTCGAGTGTAACTGACAGCTGCTCATTTTGGCCCCTTTCCACAATTCCAACTACCTGTCCTGTCCTGCGGGTTTAGCAGGGTGTTTTAATCTGCAACTCTTATTTTACAAGCAGGACCGTCAGACACATGCACACAACTACATCGCGGATGTGAATATGTGGTACAACTCTGAAACATGTTTTTGCTCTCATATTGTGACCTTCCTCGAGACCGAAAATATCCTCTGTAACAATGTGAATTCAGCAAATAACGACTGATGACCTTATCAGTTAAGTCCCATAAGATTTCGTTCATTTCAGCAAATAACGATACTGCAAAACGCAGTTCACATCGTTCGCTTGCGAGTTCCAGAAGGCTTTAATTACGGTGCCTAGGTTGAGGCCATGTTCCTCGGCTTCCGAAAGGCGTTACACACAGTTTCGTACAGTCACCTAATGAACAAAATAAGAGCGTATCGAATATCGGTTAACTGTATGGCTGGACTGAAGAGTTGCTAGCTAGATGCACTCAGAAAAAATTCTGCTGGGGACACCTTGACTGACGTGTCTGAATGTCTGCGAAGGAGTGACAGACAATTCTTCCTCAAGAACCGAAACCAGACTAGGTTGTTGGACATTGGAGTCTGGAATGAAGTCGAGTTTGGATTCATTCCAAGAGTGTTCGATCGGGTTCAAGTCAGGACTCTGGCCAGGCCATTCCATTTCAGGAATTTTATTTTCCACACACCATGACCTCACAGATGCTGTTTAATGACACTGACCCTCAACTCTATGCAGTACACAATGCCGTAAAATGTTTTCATATCCTTCGGCGTTCAGCGTTTTCTTCAGCGGAATAGCGGGACCACAACCTAGCCACAAAAAAACAGCCACATACGGTAACACCACCCCCTCCATACTTCACTGTTCGCACTACACGTGATGGCAGGTACCCTCATGCAGCCATTCGCCGAACTCAAATCCTTCCATTGGGTTGTCACGTGGTATAACGTCGCTCATGACTCCCAGTAACTCATCTCCAGTCACACACTGTCCAGTGACGTCGCTGTATACACCACCTCAAGAGTCGCCTAGCGTTGACTGCAGATATGTGTGGCTCATGAGGGCTGCTCCTCCATTCTAACTCATTCTTTTTAACTCCCTACGTACACTGTGTTGCTTGGACTGCCGGTAGTACTTTGGGACGCACAAGTGATGCCTTCCTCCCATTTCATGCGATTTTTTATACCCACCCTCCGCCATGCTCGACGGTACCTGTCGGCAGTACTCGAGGCCTGCCTCGTCTTGGTTTAACCGTGGCAGTTGCTTCGCGCATTCACTTCACAACCACATCACCAAAAGTCAATTGACACGTCTTTACAAGGGTTGAAACATCCTTCACTGGTTTGGTACTCGGTCGACATGTATTCCCTTTGATTTCAACCCATTGAAGTATTCATTTCACTTCAGTGTATTATATTTTAATTCATTTCATCACTATTTTAGTTTGCTTCAATCTAATAGCGGGCCCTATTTTTCTGCTTCTAGTTTTGCCACAGTATTTTGCAACTTTGCCGTTATGGACTATTAAAGTAGATCTTTAGCCTCATCAGACTGCTTATCTTGTGACCACTAATTCAAACCCCCCTTCCCTTCATTATGACCACAGTGCATATAATGTATATTACACTCACGTCTGCTTCTGCTTTATAGACAGCAGAGAGTAATAATACAATATTTGTCTAATTGTCTTCAGATAAGCTTCGTAACAGCAAGTTTAGCTGCAGTGAGGAAAAATATTTAATGTGCCGTGCATCACTGCCGCTGTATCATGCAAACAACAAAATTAGAAGAATACACAAAACGCAAAATTGCTTTAACATGTAGTACGAAGAAATGTGTCGCCAAGTAAGGTGACACCAGAAAAAATTACTCACGCCGTTAAATAAGTACACTGGTCGCTTTGAGACGCTGCAAATAGTGTAGAACTGGCACCAGGCGGTCATGTAATCTCCGCAACCGATGTAAGTCATTGCAGTGAAGTGGTGTCCATGTGACAGCCGTTTCATGGAATCAGCGCAGTACAGTGGGGCGACGCTGGACACGACAGAGTGGTAGAAAGGAGCTACTGTGTGTTGGTGTATGACTACAACTTGAATGATGTTGCCCCATTTGTTGTTGCATCGATGCGGAATAGTGTACGACTCACAGCAGTCGACACGACGGAATAAATTATCGTCAAAAACATGTGACCAGCAGGGGCTGGGGCGAGTGACACGCTATGTCAATGACAATCGGTCCCAAGTCGGACCGAAATTGCTGCCGTCAGTGTGTGTAGGACCATTTTAACCAGTTTCCGAGCGAACACCAACACGGAATGAGCATTCTGTCTGGCACCTCTCAAAAGCGCACTGCTCAGAGCCGCATGTTAAGCTGGACTTCTTCATGGAGCCAAACAACACAGAATCTTCACAGTATCAGACTGGAGGCGAGTAGCATGGTTTGATGAGTCGTGGTTTTCCCTGTTTTGAAATGATGCAAGGCATCGAATGCACCGACAGCCCACCGACAAGTTTAACGAAGAGTATGTGTACGCTGCAGTTCAAGCTAGAGGTGCTTTTGTGATGTTTTGGAGGTGTTTCTCGTGCCATGACTTGGGCCCACTTATTCAGGTTAGCGTGAGCATGAAACAGTATGTTAATTTCAACATTCTCGGTTTCCTAGTTTGCCATTTCTTCTACGTCTTTATGATTCAGGATTTCAAGATGATAAAAACATGTTCAGGGGGCTGCGTGCATACGTTTCTTGTTAGACGAACAATAGGCACCTTATCGCACATGCAGCAATCACTCGAAGTAAATTCTATAGAAAATGTGTGGAGCTATTGGTAACAACGCATACAACCTAGCAATTAACATCCCCGAAATTTGGTAGCTCTACGTGTTTCAATTATCAATTTTGGTTTTAGAGGTTTATAGAAGTCCCGAAGAAACTTGTGAAGTCTGTTCCTATTCAAACAGAGGCTATTTCGAGGGCTAATCAACAAAGACTGAGACGGATTTTTTTCGAAAATCTTTATTACTCCAGTTCATTGCTGACATGGTCTGTTTTTAAATTACTCCCCTTCTACTAGAATGCACATTTTATAGAGTCCCTGCCAGTCCTCGAACACATGGTGCACGCCATCCTTTGTTAGATCCTTGAGAATCGCCTCACTTTTCCTGAGGACTGCTTTAGAGCAACCTGGAAGATTTACCTTTAGTGAAGGGAATAAAAAAATCACAGGATACAAGATCGCAGCTGTAAGGCGGATGTAGTATACAGGTTTAATGCTGAACTGAGCCATAAACCGCATGACTTGATTTGTGACGTGAAGCTCCGCATTTTCGTGAAGTCGCCGCCCAGTCCAAGATAGTCCTGGTCGTTTCCTTGGAATGTGCTTTTTCAGTTTAGCCAATAGTGGCGTGTAGTATATTGCTGTAACAGTACCGTAAGGGGGATCTGCATGTTAGTTAATCAATTCACAACATTGAAAAAAGTGATCATCACCACTTACCCAGCAAAAGGAATAACTTTCGTCTATTTCTGGTGCTGGAAAACCTGGCGATTTCTACACTGTGCTGGATCATAAAGATGCAGCCATGACTGATCAACGGTTATAATCGATTCCAGGAAAGCATCCCCCATAGTAGCAAAGAGACACCTCACGTCTTATCTCCATTCACACAGTCTTTTGTTCGAGAGTCAGCAGACGTGGCACCTAACGGACACAAACATCATTCATATGAAGACGATCATGCGTAATCGTAAAGACACTGCCATACGAAACTTTCAATACTTCATTGAGGTTACGTAATGTTATCTGTCGATACTCACGGGCAATCACAGTAGCTGTGCTTCTGTTGGTTCAAATGGCTCTGAGCACTATGGGACTTAACATCTGAGGTCATCAGTCCCCTAGACTTAGAACTAGTTAAAACTAACTAACCTAAGGACATGACACACATCCACGCCCGAGGCAGGATTCGAACCTGCGACCGTAGCAGCTGCGCGGTTCTGGACTGAAGCACCTAAAACCCAGGGTTCACCGCTGCCGGCTGCTTTTGTTGGCTTCAGTCCAGCAGAAGCCGAATGAGCAGGCCCACCATACTTAACACAGACAAGGCTGCCGTCTTTGAAGTCCTTGAACCACCTAAACACTGCTGCAAGAGGTTGTGCATCTTCAGCGCACGCTTGCTGCAGATGCAGCGTTTCGTAAGTTTCAGTGACTGTAGGGTTTAAACGAACACACCATTTTATTGCACCGTATTGCTTCTCTCACGTCCATTGTTTGGTGTGCGAAATGCAAAGAGCTTCTACAAAACAGAGCATTACAACCAACCTACCGATACGAGACTGCTGCGCCTATGGACATTATACATAAAAAACAACTGTTTTCAAGTGTGCTTGGTACAGATACGAAACTATCACGGAAGCTATAGAAAAAAATCAATCTCTGTTGGTCAGCCTTCGTATAAAGGCTAGAGGTGGTAATACACGGCATTACAGTGGTCGCTCCTTTTTGCCCGGTGTACTTGTATGAGAAACCAGTTAGAAGTACACTGCCCCATCATTTCACTGAAGCTGGTGTATATGGGGGAAGTATAAACAATAAGACGGACATCTGAATTGAAGTCTTGTGGGAGTGCGACCCTCTAATTGCGTAAAATGTTCCAAAGTTACAGCCGGCCTCAATGAGGGTGGCCGTCACCATGATAGAAACATATCGTAAAATATTTTACAAGAACTTAAAACAGCAGTAGAATACTCTGTTCAGACATGAGGAAAACGTCTTGAATTTAGTGGGCAGCGCGGCAGACCGGGCAGCGTGGTCCTAGCGTTTGAAACCGGCACTGCACAACGCACCATAGGAGTACGAGCGGCAGTACGAGTGCAGCCGGCGGCGTGGACTGCGCCGCAGGGCAGGCGTAGGAAGCGGTATCTGGGGCGGCGATCTGGTGGAAGCCCCTCCGGCGCGATAACGCGTCCGGGGCCCTCACGTGAAAGCCGCGCCAGCGCTGGCCGTGCGTGCGCCTTCCGGATAAGCCTCGCCAGGGCAACGCGCGAGCGAGCTGCACTAACGCGGCCGACTCCTCTCATCACCTCCTAACGTCACGTGCCGACAACTTATACAAGTAAAAATGTTCCATTTCCAGTATTTAGCTACTGTTTCCTGCTACTTCTCCAGATAGTTGTCGCACCGACGTAGACATCTGTCGTAGCGCTGTACCAACTTTCCAATACCCTCGTCATAGAAGGCAGGCGCCTGCGCCTTCCACCAATTCTCTACGCCGGTCTGCATTTCGTTGTCTGTGTCAAAATGTTTTCCTCATAGCCAGCGGTTCACGTGAGCCAGGAGACAAAAGTCATAGGCTGTATAGTTGGTGATCAAACAACACTCCCCATCAAAGACACTGTAGGAGCGTCTCTGTTACAGACAAGCATTCTCGTGAAGAAGCATAATCCCAGATACCAACATTCCTCTTCGCCTGTACTGAACGGCCCTTCACAGACGATTTTCTCGAATCGCCTGATCAACTCCATGAACAAGATCGTCTGTTGACTATCGCTTCCTTCCCTGACAGCTTGCATTCTAAACATCTGTATGCCCTGCTTTAAAGTTCCTGCACCATTGCCTATTTTGCTGTCATCCATACAGTTACGTCATGTGGGAGCATGAGATCAGGCGGAAGAAGTCGAATGACAGCACGCATTTCACATTTGGCGAGAAAATCCAACGTTCTAGTCATCTTTACGTGCTCACCGTGCGCTCAGAAGTGAAAAGCGCAACGTGACGGGATCGACAGGCATACTAGAGTCACTGCACCCTACATCGGATTTTCATTGTGGTTTTAATTTTGCGACCGATCGGAACTTGAACAAAGAGAATGTCCTCATAGTTGATGCCCTGCAAACAGGAAAGAGCAAAAAATAAGTACTTCAATTAAAAGAGGTGTAAGACAGGGTTGCACTATTTACTTCCTATATTTAATCGAAAAGCGATGACTCAATTAAATGTAGTATAGGCGTGGGATTAAAATTTGGAATGGAGAGATATCAGCGATAGGATCCGCTGATGACATTGGAATCCTCAGTGAAAGTGGGGAAGAGTTACAGATCCTCTTGAATGAGATGAGCAATCTAGTCAGCACAGAACATGGACTGAAAGGAAACCAAAGATAGATGAATGTAATGAAGAGTACCAAAAAAAGACATTAAATCCCGGGTAGGGGGGCGAAGATCTCTGCCGCCACGTTCAATCACATCCCAGGTGTGTTTGATCGGGTTCAGTTCTGGCAAGTTGGTGAGCCAGCACATCAATCGGAACTCTCCGCTGTGTTCCTCGAACCACTGCATCACATTTCTGGCCTTGTGACATGTCGCATTGTCCTGTTGAAAAATGCCACTGCCACCGGGAAACGTGGTCTGCAACCTACACTGGTTGCTTCTTCCTTGGCTGTCATGCTGCCCTGTACGAGCTTCACTGGACCAGTGGATGTCCACGTGAATGTTCCCCAGAGTATAACGTAGCCGCCGTCAGCATGTCTCCGTCCTACACTACAGTTGACAAGGAGGTGATCTTTGGAAGACGACGCATTCGCGCCCTCCCATCGGCATGATGAAAGAAGTACCGGGATTCGTCAGACCACGCAACGCTCTGCCACTGCGCCAATGTTCAGTGCCGGTGATCACGTGCTCATATCGGTCGTAGTTGCCGATGTCGTGGTGTTAACATTGGCACAAACATGGGTCGTCGTCTACGGAAGCCAGTCTTTAGGAGTGTTCGGTGTACTGTGTGTTCAGACACACTTGTACTCTGTCCAGCATTAAAGTCTGATGTTAATTCCCCCAAAGTTCGCCGCCTGTTTTGTTTTACCAGAATGCCCAGCCTACGACGTCCGGCACCTTTAATGAGGGGTGGCCGCCCGATGCCACGACCTCTGGACGTGTAGTTTCACCTTGGTTTCGCCACAGGTTGAAAAAACTCAACACAGCACTCCTCGAACATCCGACAAGTCGTGCAGTTTCCGAAATGCTCGTGCCGACCCTCTGGGCCATCGCAGTGTGATAGATCGCACGCCTACACAGGGACAGTACATTCATTGATACTACATGGACCGTGTGTGTGTCTGACTAGCAGCCATTCCTCACCAGATATCGCTGCTATCATCTGGACAGGTTTATATCGATAGTAGGTCGGTGGTCGTAATGTTCTGGCTGATAGATGTACGTATGGAGCACAGTATAGTAAGGAAGTGAATCAGATTCTGTGGGAAGACCAGAAGGGAAGAGAACCGAACCGTTCAAGATGTGCTGCTACGGAAGGATGTTAAGAACTGGTAGACAGATAACATAAGGAATGAGGAGGCTCTCTAGAGTCGGCGAAGAAAGAAACACATGAGAACGACTGGGAAGAAGAAACGACAGAATGATAGGACATTACATTAAGACATTAGTAAATGTTTTTCTGAGGGAACGGTAACCACAAAAAGACAGACCTAATTGGAAATGGAACGTAATAAACTAAAAATCAGCGGCAGGTTGGTTGGAGCAGCACTTTTGGCATACGTTTGAATCCAGAATTAGGATGACCCGGCAGTAATTTTAATCAGGGGTTTTCTGATCTCTATGTCTTAACCACCGCGCCACATCGCATGTGTTTCTGCTTTTGTGTTTTAGATGAGCGCACAGATTTAACCCTGTGAGAACTGCCATGACAGTGAGAGCATTCCAAAGGACTATAATCCTCCGAAGGTTTGGGGCATTTGGGACCACTCCAACTGACACATGATATGTGGTGTTTGTACCACGTCCATTGACTTAGTAAGATGCACCTTACTGGTTAAAGAAAGGGAAGTTGGACAAAATTAAATAATTAGTCAACCCTCATTTAGAAAACGAGATATTAAGAGTACTCTATGAGGCATATTGTAGATGTAATGTAAAACCTCTCATACAGGTCATAGAAATATCGAAGTTATTTCTAGAGTAGGCGAAAGATTAGACTTAACATTTTTCCAGTACACGCTTGGGATGATACTTCTTACTGGTCGTGTGTGTCCGCTACCCTTCATGTTTATACGGACAGAGAAAAGGCCTTCACGGATTTCTGAATGCGATTCTGTTGAAAGAACACGAAATTACATATCCTTAGTGTTTGAATGTCCCATACTTTTCATGCTCAGGATGCCGCAGCGAAAAGGTATTCATGTATGTGAAATAATTAGATCTAAGGGCAGTTTCATCTTTCTTAATGGCCTAGCAGTGGAAGGTGAGAATGAGTTTGCTAAGCACGAACACTATCTGACGTAACCTGTAGCTTTTTCAGAGGCTCTGTAGAAGCCTTTGCGTGATCCTGCCTAGCAAAATGAGTATCAGTGGAAAGTGAGAATGAGTTTGCTATGCATGAACACCATCTGATATAACCTGTAGAAGCTTTTGCGGTGGCTCTTCCTCACACACCTTGAGACAATCGAGAGTCACTAATGTCCGGAGCGTCGGCGTTCAGACTGCAGACGCCAGATATGGAATAGATATAACTTGATGCTAATAGTATTCATTTCGAGTGCTAATGTTTTGAAATGTAATCAGAGTAATGTTAGCATTGACACAATGTAAAGAAGATAACTTGGTAGCGGGTTATTGGATTACATAGAGTATTAAATATGAGGAAGTCGCAGTAGAGATTTTCGGACGTAGGACTGAAACAAGCATTTCTGTTTGCTTCGGAGCCCCATAAACCTAATTTTATTGCGAGACGAACCTAGCTGCCCTATGATTTACTAAATGTGGTCCAAGACGACCCTCGGCGAGGTAGATGAATTAATAAAAATTAAATGCTACTAAATGGTACTGACTCCTTTCTGGTCACTGCTAACGATAACACTGTGTTTAATGAGTGTGACGTATCTATAAACAATATTACTGAAATATATTTACATAATAACATTTCTGCTTTCATGTACGCCGACGACCTTAACACAGTTTTTCGAGCTAGTTAAAATTAGCAGCGACCAAGGATCAGTCGATACCGGCTGATGCCGTTCGATTTTTATTCTCATCAGCCACAGGGCCAGGCCTCTTAGAGTGCACTTATAGAACACAGAAAGTTGTTTTTCTACAATGTAATATGTCACGTTGCTTTCCCGCGCGGTCATAGTCGATATTCACCAAGTGTTTTATCCGAAAGGGGCGCTTCGCTTTTTCCCATGACGATTATTCACAATGGTGTCCTTACTGCGCTCAAAGTACATTTTTTTATAAACTTGAGCCTACAGCTCCTGCACCGCGGATCAAGTGTGCGTATTCATACGGACAGAAGCACAAAGTGCGTTCAAATAAGCGCAAACCACGCGATGCACGTCAAGTATACGCACTGTACAAGGTGTGCGACGTGTCTCCGTTCCACTGAACTTCTCCCAGACTATAGAATTAAATAGTTTTATTAGCATCCCTGAATTGGCAAGGACGTGCCTCGTAAAGCAACTTTGCTTGATTTCAAGAAACGTGCGTTTGTTTCAGGCAGTGTCAAAGTCAGGTAGTGGAGTGGAATACGAAAAAGCGAGAGGAAACATCTGCCGCAGTCAACTTGCAGCTGACGTGTCTCACTCAACAGCTAACTGTTTCAGTATGTGGCATACCGCAGTTCACACAGCAGAAATGTGGTTCTCTACTCTAAGGAAAATTCCCGTTACGCGCGAGTGTTGGAAAGGAATCCACCTCATGGTGTGAAATGGGACAGGATGACATTACGATTGCTGTTCGGACCGTGCTTTTTTGCATGGTACATGAATGGAAACTCTTATTTGGACATTCTGTAAACGTGATTTACACATCAGCTCGAAGAAAAAGAAATCTTCGATCTTGAGTCGCTACAGCGGGATGGAGATCCAGTACACTTTGCTATTCAGGTGTGCGAATTCCTTGATGAAGAGTTTAGAGGTCGCTGGAGACGTAGTTCAGCAACGTCTCCAGCCCTATTAAAATTAAATGCTGGTATCGTGTTTGGCCGGGAGACCTCATCAGGGGTTGTTCGGCTGTCTGTTCCAGGTCTTTCTATTTGACGCCACTCCGGAGACTTGCGCCTGAATGAAGAAGAGATGCAGTGATGAGGACAATACCAACACCCAGTCGCCGACCAGAGAAAATCTGCGACTTGCCCCACTGAAGTGGTTACCACAAGGCCCTTCCACCACACAACTTATTAGGGGGAATAGCCATGTGGCTCAATGTCGGTACAAAACAAATTAAATTCACAGAAGTGTTGACAAAGCCTTTCGAAGAGGATGATTCTTGAAATGCTACGAAAGCCGTGAAGAGAGACACAGAGAAGCGTAGATCGTTGTGTCAGTTACGCTGGTGCATATACTGTAGAGATCAGCTACACTATGTTATCAAAAGTATCCGGACATCCCCCAAAACATATGTTTTTCGTACTAGTTGCAATGCGCTGTCACCTATTGCCAGGTACTCCATATCAGCGATCTCAGTAGTCATTAGACATCGTGAGAGAGGAGAATGCGGCGCTCCGCGGAACTCACGGACACGAACGTGGTCAGGTGAGTGTGTGCCACTTGTGTTATACGTCTGTAAGCGAGATTTCGACACTCTAGGTCCACTGTTTCCGATGTGCTTGTGAAGTGGAACAGTGAAGGGACATGTACAGCGCAAAAACGTACAGGCCGACATCGTCTGTTGACTGACAGAGACCGCCGACAGTTGAAGAGGGTCGTATTGTGTAATAGGCAGACACCTATCCAGACCATCACAAAGGAATTCCAAACTGCACCAGGATCCACTGCAAGTACTATGACAGTTAGGCTGGAGGTGAGAAAACTTGGATTGCATGGCTGAGCGGCTGCTCATAAGCCACACATCACGCCGGTAAATGCCAAACGGGGCCTCGCTTGACGTAAGGAGCGTAAATGTTGTTGGACGTTTGAACAGTGGAAACATGTTGTGTGGACTGACGAATCACGGTACACAATGTGGCGATCCGATGGCAGGGTGTGGGTATAGCGAATGCCCGGTGAACCTCATCTGCCAGCGTGTGTAGTGCCAACAGTAAAATTCTAAAGCGGTGGTGTTATGGTGTGGTCGTGTTTTTCGTGGAGGGGGCTTTTGTATCCCTTGTTGTTATGCGTGGCACTATCACAGCACAAGCCTAAATTGATGATTTAAGCACCTTCTTGCTTTCAACTGTTGAAGAGCAATACGGCGATGGCGATTGATTCTTTCAACACGATCGAGCACCTGTTTATAGTGCACGGCCAGTGGCGGAGTGGTTACACGACAATAACATCTCTGTAACAGACTGGCCTGCACAGAGTCCTGACCTGAATCTTACAAAACACATTTGAGATGTTTTGGAAAGCCGACGTTGTGCCAGGCCTCACCGACCGACATCGATACCTCTCCTCAGTGCAGCACTCCGTGAAGAGTGGGATGGCATTCCCCAAGAAACCTTCCAGCACCTGATTGAACGTATGCCTGCGAGAGTTGAAGCTCGCATCAAGGCTAAGGGTGGGCCAACACTATACTGAATGCCAGCATTCCCGATAGAGGGTGCCACGAACTTGTAATTCATTTTCAGCCAGGTGTCGGGATACTTTTGATCACATAGTGTAGATAAACAATTCTACCTGTAGTAGTGTTAATGAAAGGACCTCATGTAAGGTGAGTTTCGTGTAAGTAAAATTCTCTTAGAAAGTCTTAAGATTAAAAAACTATGCATTATAATATCCACCAGTGTGCTTATTATTATTTTGTAACATTACTTGACATTCAAACGTTTGCCTAATGTGAGTGATGAAATTAAGAAAAGGGACTGATGCTCCTCCTGGATGCAGCAATATTTGATGTAATTTATTTATCGTTTGCCTATATTTCCGCAAGAAAACACAATCAAACCACATGAGTGGCCGTGCGGTTCTATGCGCTACAGTCTGGAGCCGGGCGACCGCTACGGTCGCAGGTTCGAATCCTGCCTCGGGCATGGATGTGTGTGATGTCCTTAGGTTAGTTAGGTTTAAGTAGTTCTAAGTTCTAGGGGACTGATGACCTCAGATCTTGAGTCCCATAGTGCTCAGAGCCATTTGAACCATTTTGAACAATCAAACCACAGACGTCCAGAAGTAGCAGCACACACATATGCAGTTCGTACAATTAGAATTCTTTGCATTCTCAGATATCAGTTGTAAATGCAGGCTTCATCGTGTAACGTTATGAGTAACTACTTCCAGTATTAAGATGACCTTGAAAATTCCTAGTTGAATAACCTATCCACTATAATTATTTTGAGATTTGTGGAAAAAACTAGTTGAGCTGTACACACTCACTGGCCATGCGCGAAGTTTACTCTTCATATGTGCAACGAAGCAGTTTCCTCATAACTCTTTCTTCGCTGATTTTTATTGGGACTTACTGTGAGGTATGTCAGGCAATAGGTAGACTGTGCGGAGATCGTCTTGGTTGCGGACCTACGTAAATATATTTGATTGATTCTAGCCAAATCATCGTTTTTGTTTTGCCTTCCACAATTATCCAAGAACACTACCCAACAACGCATATCAAACATTAATAACCTACTGAGTCTTACTCTGTGAGAATGTGAACAGCGGGAAGGAAGGAAGTAAATGCGTGACGCAACTGTCTTCATTGGTGCCACTGGTGGAGTTGCCAAACGTGCTTTACAGCACAGGGGCAACGTATTTTCGCTACAGCATATTGCATTAGTCCCAAGTGGTATTATTCGGGAAATAACTCATTTTCTCCAGTATGATGACTCTGGTACTTCGGAAAGTCGTCAGGCGGCTATTTGCTATTATTAACAACTTTTATTTAGTGTATATTGATTAAGTCGAGCGGCTTCCAGACGCATTCGAAAAAATCCCACTTAGCTTGTTTCAAGTCATGGTAGAGGTCAGAAGTAATTAAGTGTTCACGCTTTACACAGTATACCAACATTTTGTTTGGGCTGCGGACCATCTCTTAATAAATAAGCTGACATATCAAAAGCTTTTATCATTTATAACGAGCTATATGAACACCATCCTGATGATTTTTTTTTCTTACTTTTTAATCTTAGCTCCACCGTAGAATAAAGCGCTGCCGGATATTTGTTGCTACGAGGAGTACATCAACGAGAACAGAGGTAAAGATTATATTAATCCCCACTGAAATCCGGTTGACTTCATGCAGAGTAGGAGTTGACGTCACCCACGTACGTTTCATTAAGGACCAATTTACACTGAGGTGATAACAGTCATGGGACACTTCCTAGTATCGTGCCGAACCTCCTTTGTTCGGCGCAGTGCAGCAACTCAACGTGACATGGACTCAAAAGGACGTTGGAAGTGCCTGGCAGAACCACCGAGCGATATTGCCTCCATAACAGTCCATAATTGCGAAAGTGTTTCCGTTGAAGGATTTTGTACACGAAATGATCTCTCGATCATGTTCCATAAATGTTCTATGGTATTCATGCCGGTCGTTCGAAATGCCGAGAATTCTCTTCGAACAATTATGGAGGCTCAAATGGCTCTGAGCACTATGCGACTCAACTGCTGAGGTCATTAGTCGCCTAGAACTTAGAACTAATTAAACCTAACTAACCTAAGGACAGCACACAACACCCAGCCATCACGAGGCAGAGAAAATCCCTGACCCCGCCGGGAATCGAACCCGGGAACCCGGGCGTGGGAAGCGAGAACGCTACCGCACGACCACGAGATGCGGGCAATTATGGAGGCATCACCAGTTTACCAGCCTGCACAGTGCGCTGTTGTCAGCTTGGGCTCATGGCTTCGTGGGGTCTGCGCCACCACTCGAAACTTATCATTAGCTCTTACCAGCTGAAATCGGAACTCAGCTGACCATGCCATGGTTTTCCAGCCGTCTAGAGCCCAACTGAAATGGTTACGAGCCGAGAAGAGGCCCCGCGGGCGATGTCGTTAGCAAAGACAGTCGCGTCGGTCGTTTGCTGTCACAGCCCATTAACGGCAAATTTCGCCACTCTGTCGTGACGGACACGTTCATCGCACGTCCCACACTGATTTCTGCGGTTATTTCACGCAGTCTTGCTAGTCTGTTAGCATTGATAACTCTACGCAAATGCCGCTACTCTCTGTCGTTAGGTGAAGGTCGTCGGCCACTGCATTGTCTGTAGTGAGACGTAATGCCTGAAATACGGTATTCTCGGCACACTGTTGACACTGCGGATCTCGGAATACTGAATTCCCTAGCAATCTACGAAATAGAATGTCCCATGCGTCTATCTCCAACTACCAATCCGCTTTCAAAGTCTGTTAATTCCCGAGGTGCGGCCGTAATCGCAACGGAAACCTTTTCACGCGAATTACATGAGTTCAAATGACAGCTCTGCCAATGCACTGCCCTTTTATACCTTGCGTATGCGATACTACCGACATCTGTATATATGCATATCGCTGTCCCACTATTTTAGTCACTTTAGTGTACATATTGTTTTAACCTATGCATACGGAGACGGTTAGGACACACACATGGCGTTTAGTAGACTGTGACAATAATGTAACTCGACATGTATTTTATACGGAGTTGGAAAAAGTTCACGGCAGAAAGGCGAGGTAACGGCCACTCACACGCAATTACGCAGCTGACATATTTTGAAAGAGGCGAGGTCCTTAGGCAGCGGCTTATCAACACTGGCTGGCGGGCAACACAGCGCGAACGCTGGAAGAACGGCGGCCGCCGGCGACAGGCGGTGGCAGTTGTCAGCGCGGCCGCTATCTGGCGCGGGGGCGGGCGGGTGCGGCAAGTGCGCGCCCCTATCTGTTCCTCCAGCAGGCCGGCGGCGCGGCGGCTGCGGCGGCGGCGGCCAGCGCCGGAGGATGCGATGCGCGATAGCCACCGCCGGCCATGAAAGCTGCCCATTGTGGCGGCCGCCTATCTGTCGCGGCGCCGTTCCCGTGCTAAATCTTGGCCCGAATATAGGTTGGTCCATTGTGGCCGGCGATAAGGTTGGCCGGCCGCCACGCCGCCGCCGCCCCCGCCGCCCCCACCCCTTTCCCAGCTGGGGTACGTGTACGCCGCGCCGGCACCGGCAGGAGCACCTCCAGCCCCTTCCCTTTTTATTCCAGCGATAACCGTCTTGTCGTTTTTGCGCGACGCATCTGCAGCGTGTGGACCGTACAATAGTCCGGCAGTCCGAGGCACGTTTTGCGAATGTTATCAGCGACAGACGCTCCCAGGATGGAAAAAAAATAATTAGTGGAATTCCGGGAGCGCGCGCGAGATAGGCGACGGGGAGAATTTGGCGAGGCGAGGCGAGATGAGCAGCGCTGAGCTGCAGCTGTCCGGCGGCTATCAGTGGCCGCATTAGCGGGCCGTTAGCCGGCGGCCGCCCCGTTTGGGACTGGTGTAACGGCACCCCGCGGGCCGCCGCGCGCGGTCGTCTGCCGCTGCCGCTGCCGCCGCGACTACGGTTGCCGACGTCGAGCGTCACCGTGACGTGCGTCCTCCGCGAATATGTTATCTCTCTGCGGCACTTCTGAGAAGAACGTTCATTTCCAAGATCCGACATCGACGGCTGAAGAATACACAGTGATTCGCACAGTATGTTAAAAATTGCAATATTCTTGATTGCAATTGCATTAAACTATAATTACAACATGCTGATCATCAGTGTCAGTTGACTAGCAATCATCCTCAGATAACGTTTGCTACAGAACCAGTGCCCGAGCGTCACACGTTTATTACTGATAAGGGGACGCGCCTACTCGTCAGCATCGATTTCTTCCAAATTTACGGTGCATGCAGGTCTTGGCCAGAAAGGAATGTGGGGGCTCTAGAAGAGCAAGCCTTAAGAAAAGCATTTGTGGCGCGAGTCGTGCACGGCATTTGCCAATTATTTTAGCGTTGTTTCCAGGCAACGGTTGGTGCAGTGCAAATAGTACAGAACGGTAGTGTCGAACTGCTATGCGCATATTATTTTATTTTTGATTTTTTCTTTACTTATACTACAAATAAACCGAATAACTGTCGAACTAAACATCTTGTCTCTATTAATACGAGAATTTTCGTAAAAGACGTCAAAAAGAAGGGCAGAGGAATGATGGGGCCGCAAATAAATGACGGGGAAAGGATTGTACTTAGAGATAATAAATCGTGCTCTTGACAAGTATGTGCCTACTAAGTGGCTTAATGAAGGCAAAGCCGCACCGTCGTTTAACGACGATATTTGAATAATATTGAGAAATCAAACACTTTGCACTTCCGGTTCAAAAGAGAGCAGGCAAAGGTTAGTGGAGGTTCGTGCGTCTATGAAAATATCCAAGCGGAAAGCATATAACGACTACTATCACCACACTTAAGAAAAAGATCTCGGCGAGAACCCGACAAAATTCTGGTCCTATGTAAAATTGCTAAGCGTATTTAATGCTCCCCACCTAGTCACTCGTTGACCAGTCTGGTGTGGCAGTAGGAGACAAGAAAACGAAAGCCGAAATTTTAAGAGACAGTTCACGAGAATCGTACTGTCGTTTGACTATTACATACGGACGACATAGTAATAAGCATCCTTGGCGTAGAGAAACAACTGAAAGAGTTAAAAACAACAAGTTACCAAGTCTGGATGAACTCCCAGTTTGGTTTTACAAAGAGTACTCTACGGTACTGGCCCGTTACTTAGCTTCCGCGTATCCCGAATCTCTCGCCCTGCGCAACATCCTAAGTGACTGGGATCAAGTGCAGGTGATTACTGTATTTAAGAAGGGTAAAAGAATAGACCCGCAAAATTACAGATCAACATCGTTAACATCGGTTTGCTGCAGAATTCTAGAACATATTCTCAGTTCGATCACAATAAATTTCATAGAGACCGAAAAGCTTATTCACGAATCAGTACAGTTTAAGGAATCATCGCTCGTGTGAAACTCACTTTGTCCTTTTCTCACATGATATACTGCAAACTATGGATGAAGAGCAACAGGCAGAATCCATATTTCTAGACGACGGAAAGCGTTTGACACGGTGCCCCATTGTAGGCTGTTAACGAATGTCCGAGCACATGGAATATAAATAGGAATGTATGAGTGGCTCGAAGACTTCTTAAGTAATACAACTCAGTATGTTGTCCACGACGACGAGTGTTCATCAGAGACGCGGGTATCGTTAGACGTGCCCCATGGAAGTGTGATAGGACAGCTATTATTTTCGGTATACATAAATGATCTGGGGGAGAGTATGAGAACCACTCTGAGGTTGTTTGTTGATGATGATGCGGTGTACGGAAAGGTGTCAAAGTTGATTGACTGTAGGAGGATACGAGATGACTTAGACAGAATTTATAGTTGGTATGATGAATGGCAGCTATTTCTAAACGTAGAAATGCAAGTTAATGTGGATAAGTAGAAAAAAACAAACCCACAGTTTTTCGGATACAGCATTAATAGTGTCCTTCTTGATACAGTCACCTCGTTTAAGTATCTGGGCGCAACGCTGAAAAGCGATGTGGAATGAAACGAGCATGTGAGGATTGTGATAAAAAAGATGAGTAGTCGACTTCGGTTAATTGAGAGAATTTTAGGAAAGTGTGATACATCAGTAAAAGAAAACGCATATAGAACGATAGTGCGACCAGTTCTTGAGCACTGGTCGACAGTCTGGGATCCGCAACTGTTCGGATTAATGGAAGATATCGAAGAAATTCAGAGGCGACATGCTAGATTTGTTAGCAGCAGGTTCTAACAACACGTAAATATTACAGAGATGATTCGGGAACTCAAATGAGAATCCCTGGAGGGAAGGCAACGTTCTTTTCGGGGAACACTACTGAGAAAATTTAGAGAACCGGCATTTGAAGCTGACTGCAGAACGATTTTATTAACATCGACATACATTTTTGTAAGGACTACGAAGATAACATATGAGGAATTAGGGCTCATACGGACGCATATAGATAGTCGTTACATCCCGCGCTCTATTTGCGAGTGGAACGAGAAAGGGAATGACTAGTAACGCTATAGGCTACCATCCATCACCCACTATGAGGTGGCTTGTGGAATATGTATATAGATACACGAGAACTCTGCAAATAACTTTCGAAGAATAGACAGTAATTCAAGCACTCATGACTTCTTTTATGTTATTTTCTTTTAATCTTCGAGCAGGTCGAACTAGAGACGATGGAGTACACAAGAGGCCGCCGGCGAACTGTAACCCACCCCCGTCTGTTACTGCTAATACTTTCCAGTTCGCGAAATGACACTGTTTGGACCCGCAGGGGAAGCCTGTTACCATCGTTTTGGATTAGACTACATGAGCCAATATCATGGTCACATGCTAATTTCTTAAAATTGATTACAGGCTCCTGCTTTGTACCCATGATCAGATCTAAAAATGAGAAAATACCGACGGATTATCTCACGGTACTTCTATATTTCTATATTTCCAAAAGGATTTTGCCATCGTTCCTCACAAGTAGCTTCTAATCAAATTGCTTACCTATGAGGCACCGTCTCAGCTATGGACTGGATTCGTGATTTCCTATCACAAGGGTCGCGGTTCGTATTAACTGACGGGAATAAATTTCGTTGAAGCGAATTTATATATGAGATTTCCCTCGGAAGCGTAGGTGGCCGTGTGCTGTTCTTAATTTGCATATTGTTTGCTGATGATCCTGTCGTTTATCGCGTAGTAAAATTGTCAAAAGTAATTATAAAATGATTCATAAAAGAAATCTGCATGTCGTAAAAAATGGCAATTGGCCCTGAACAATAAAAATTGTGAGGTACTTGACACGAGTACTAAAAATATTCCATTAAATATCGGTTGCACTATAAGTCACACAATTTAAATCGCGAAGTCTGGGACGCCTTGTCACGGTTCGCGAGGCTCCCCCCTGTCGGAGGTTCAAGTCTTCCCTCGGGCATGGGTGTGTGTTGTTCTTACCGTAAGTTAGTTTAAGTTAGATTAAGTAGTATGTAAGCTTAGCGGCCGATGACCTCAGTAGTTTGGTCCCATAGAACTTACCACAAACTTGCGAAGATGTACAGATTTAAAGGTTACCGATTCAACTAAATACTTATGGACTACAATAATGAACAACTTGAATTGAAACACTCACAGAGAAGATGATATATGGAACGTAAATGTTTTTTTTACTGAAAACAAAGTGCAACAAATCTAATAACAGTCTATCTTGCCCATCCTTTCCTGGAGTACTGCTGCGCGGTATTGGCTCCTTATAATATACGAATGACGGAGGACATCAAAATGTACGGAGAAGGGCTGTTTGTTTTGTATTATTTCAAAATGGGGTCGGTAGTGTTAACGATGTGGTAACGGAGTTGGGGATGCAAATTATTAAAAACAATGACATTTTTCGTTGTAGCGCTATCTTTTTACATCTGAATGCGGAAAATTTTTGTCGACTACCACCTAAATAGGCAGAAATATCCGTCGTGATAAAATTATCTGTTCACTTTTTCCGCGTGCTATTAGAGAGTGTGTAGGACAAGCCAGCCCTCAGGCTCACCACTAATCACCTTTCTGAGACACTGGAAAGTAGGAGTGGGCCCTTGTCTGATGCATTGACGTAAGACTTTACTTTAGTTCAAAGCCTTATTTTCTCATACTTGCAAAGCACCTAGTTCTAGCTGCATGCGAAAATCAGGATTTATTTGGTTTGCTGCAATAAATATTTTAATAATTTTTGAGAACATTTCTCGTGGGGTTAACGTTCATGGAGGCATAACACCTGCTCCGTTCACCGCCCACCTACCATAATGGCATGAGTGGTCTGAAGATGGTCATAATCTATCGGAAACCGGTAACTATTGTAATTAAATATTTTATTGCGGTCAAGATTGTGTTTAATCCATTTTTAGAATGTTTTGAATGGGTAGTACTTGCTTAAGATACAGGGATTGAACAAAAATATGGGGACACCGCGAGAAATGTGCGCTTGAACATAAATGTAGACGCTGCACAGGCCTGCAAGTTGCGCTCTTGTATCTGAGCACGAACGGCCCCTGTGCAACGTCCTCGACACGTTGCAAGCGTCAGTCGTGCTCAGAACTATGTTTTGTGTAGTCGTAAGTAAATTGTGTCGGACTTAAGTGAGTTCGAACGTGGGAAGATTGTTGGTGATCGTATAATAGGTGCTTCCACAACCAAGGTAACCGGAGGGTTTGACGTTTCAAATGGCACCGTATCGAAGATTTACACTGTACAAGAGAAAATCGAGCGAGCTACAAAGCGGACGAAAGTGTGTGTTGAGTGATCATCGCAGACGGTCATTGAAGATAATTGTAACGACACACAGTGAACAACTGTTTCACAACTTCTTGCACAAGTATATGTCGTGCTCGTGAACCCTATCAGCATCAAAACAACAAGAAGGGGCGTCCATAAACAGGGAATTGTAAGGCTTATCAGTTAAGCAAATGCCCGATCAGGAAGAGGTGTTGCCGAAGCCATAAAACCTGGACTACGGAGCAATGGAGGAACGTAATTTGGTCAGATGGGTCTTGTATCTCGCTGCTTCCAACATCTGGCCGAATTTACCTCCAAGAGAGAAACATGGCGAGGGTTCTCTGATGACATGGGCAGCCGCATAGTGGTATTCCACGAGCCGATGGTTGCTCTGCAAGATCGCATTACTGCAAAGGATTATGTACCCAGTTCGGCTGATTAGGTCCATCCCATGGTACAATGTTTGTTTCTCAGAGATGATGTTGTGTAACAAGACGACAGGCCCCCTGTTCACACAGCTCGCATCGTCCAGGACTGATTTTGGTGACCAGGGGAGACGCGACATTCGTCCTCGTACTCACAGTCACCAGATCTCATTATTATCGAGCCTTTGGTGTCCATTGTGGAGAGAAGAGTACGTGATCGCTATCCATCTCCATCATCGTTACCTGAAACTGCCACTATTTTGCTGGAAGAATGGTGTAAGATTCCCCTAAAACCATACAGTGAGACTACTGAAAGCTGTTTTGAACACCAACAGGTATCCTAAGCCGTATTACGCGTGGTAATGTGTTGTATTTTTGAGTTTCAATATTTTTGTCCAATTCCTGCATGTTACCTTGAGCTTAGCGCTCTGCTCCATTGAAAAGATTATGAACTGCCCTCAACCTACATAGTTTCAATTGGATTGCATGTTCTCCAGTACAGGCTATTGATACTACATTTGTCATCGTCACAGAATGTCATGCTCGAGAAAGTTAACATGTAATCTTTGAAACGACGATGTTCCAGCGATGAAAGTTTTTACGTAATTCCGATGTTTCACTTATCACAATTGCGTTAGTATTTGCTCAGAAGTTTAACCTCTACGTGGATGTTGTGAAGCTTGTACACCGCCGCATATAGTTCAAGGTCATTGTGTTGGACGACAACCTGTTCACCAGCGTAGCATTCTGTTCTTAGATGTCTCTGGTTCACCAAATTACCCAACGTGATGTTTATGCGCCTTCAGATTTGCAATAAAGTGTCAGCTAGGTGCTAAAATGGCTTGGGTGTATACTGCAGTCGTAAGTTCCCGGATCGTAATACATCTCCAGTTACAACTCTTTTTCCACGATCTCTACAAAAGTTTGTGCACGCTCTGACACTAGGAAGCCTACAGGACACTAAAATGAACTTTGTACCACAGATTACGTAAATGATTAAATGTAAATGTTTAGCACTACAGAACTGTACCTGATCTCTGACTGTGGCACTAAAGTGTGATTTGAAACTATCACATCATAGGTAAATACTGAAAAAGGAATCTAAATATTAAAAAGTTGCGATAGAAACCAGATTTCAAACACATCAGTCGTTTCATTATTTCCTTCACAGGTACACTTAGATCCCAGCGTTGTTTTAGAATCTTCCAACTATCGTTTCGTTCTTGCAGTTCCTTTTACTTCTAGTATTTCCTCGTATGCATTTGCTTGCCTGTGATTTGCGAATCTAATGTAAAACGCAAGAAAATAGTAAAAAGAATTCTCTGAAGTTCTCAGACTAATTTAACTGTGGTGTCCCTTGCGTATAAAAGTACAAACACTCGTCTGTAGAAATACAAACAAGGCCCCAAAAGTTGAAGGAAATGTCATTTAAGTGCCAGTTATTTTTACATATTGGTGATGTTTTACGTAACTCAAGTAGGAGCAACCACTTGGTGCTTAACTGTCCCACACTCTGGGATGTTTTTCTGTTTCAAGAAATTAATGTTTCATTTTTGGATCGACTTCAATACAAGAATAATCTAATGAGAGACACGTTGCATAAAACGATTTTCGCAACAGTCAAATCTTTCTCCTCTTGTCATCGATGGAATATCCAAATTAAAAAACCCTTAAAAAATAATGGAACGAACGTATTTCAGTATTTTTATCTTTACGACAATATAATTAACAGGTGAAATGTTCAGGAGGTAGTGTTGTAGTATTCAGCTTTGCGGTATTCCGCTAGCAATTTCTGGCTTTCAGGCATCCAAGCGTTTGTAAACTGTATACAAGAAACGATATAAATTCGTTGACCTATAAATGAAACATAAGTTACTGCAAGATCTGAAAGAAAAAAAAAAGTGTACGGGAACTTTATCTAGAACTGGGTGTTATCTGCATCTCGGGAAATAACAACAATATTCTCATAAATTTTTAAACAGATACAACCAACTTTCAACATTGTCCACAGGGATGAAAACTGAAAAAATGTTTAAATAATATACGTGAATGTAAACCTCGAAATAACGATGTTCACCACATTAAATGAAGCAACAAACAGAGCATCTTAGAACGTGATGATTTTACTTAGAGAGACAAAGCAGACAATGTAACAAAAGCTTTTATGCAAAAGTAAAAGTCATTGCAGATTCGAAGAAAGCAAATGAAAGGATACAGCACACTGCACAAGGCAGCTCTTAAAAACAAGGCGAGAATTTCAAGCAGAGGATGACAGGAACATGATAGATTATGCTGAATTAAATAAACCTACTCGAGAGAATGTGAGAAAAGTCTGAAAACGATCAAAATGTGGAGAAAACAGGAACAATTTGTCTCTAGAGATGGATGCAGCACAGTAGCCCACACGCAACTCGTAAACGGAAATACATACTGCAGCAGTGTGTGTGCATTAGCACTCATCTAGGGATTTATAAAGTTTGAGAAAGCTTATCGCAGGGGTTCAAAGAAATCTGTTCTAGCAGTCCTTGAGAAATTTATCATCGATCCAATACATTTTAGCCTACTGAAGGATATACATACCACTGATACTTACATCAATGTTACAGCTTCCTTTAGACTTGAACAGGATAGTGAGATATATCGAACTCAAACACGAGTCACAGAAGCTATTGACAGCAGTCCTAGAGGAAGTTTTCAAATCCTTAAACTGAGAGAACATTGAGGGAATACCTGAATCAGCTTCGTTTTTCGGATGATTTCATACTGTTTGCCTCTGGCGTACATAAACTTTAACGAAGAAACTGAAGAACTTAGCAATTAGGTCTGAAAATTAATTACAGTGTGACTAAAATAGTGAGTAATTTACATATTAAATTAAAATGGTACAAATTAAAAATAAAGTTATACGGATGACGAATTTTTGTACTCACGGCAGTTGGCGATGATAACTGGATGGTCATAAAAGAACCAGACTTAAGAGTAAAAGTGTCCTTAAATGATTTTGATAAAGTAAACAGGAGCTTCAAAACTAAGCTTCGGGTGTATCTGGTACACAACACATACAATCAGTGTTTTTACTCTTTTGTGAGAAGTGGGACCTGAACACGAAACGTACCAATGGAGAGATACGTGCTGGGGAGTCTACTTAAACGGAAGCATTTTCACTATCCCTAAACGAGAGAGGAGAGGAGGAAAATGTAATTTCGTTCGAAGAATAATGCTATACTCACCACAGTCTTATGTCATTCAAAGTAATTACAACAAATGAAATTATGATAGACTGTAGTGTACCATAGGGTATGAAAACTTCATCTGAATGGAAACTTTGTGACATCATACCTGATGGAATGTAGTTCTGTACTACTAGACCAAGGAAACAGCCAGTGTATATGTAGATGATTTAAGTAAGTTCGAAGCACAGCTGCGAATGTTTGTGCAGACTATCTACTTAGGCTGTAAAACTCAAGCAATAGATGCATATTTAAACGTAGGATGATCTGTTGTGCCATTGGTGTAACTTTTGGAAATAAAACGCAAAAGGCAGTTGCAGAAGTGACTACACCAAGAGGCTAACGATCTGTTGTACTGAACGCCGTTGATTGGTTTTATTTTGACAACTGCAGTTTTAGGGAATGCTTTTCATTCATCTCCGGATTTGTGTTGCAGTATAATAAGCCCGATAACAAAGAGGTGCATGAGTGTTAGTATGACAATAAATGCACCTTTGTGTTACGAGGCTTGTTATGCTGCAACCTGATCTGAAGATGACTATACATCGCGACTGAAATCAGTAATCTGTACTACTATATAAAGAAGAGTCGCTGTTGAACGTTGGTACCAAAAAACTAGAAATGACTCTACCGACTTACTTCAGATATTTACACGTCACTTAAATAAACATTCGAACGGACACAGGCTGTATATTTTTAATATATATAATATACAAATAGACATGTAATATATAAAGGGGAAAAGTTGTTACCAAAAATCACGAATAGATACGTAATATATAAAGAGAAGTCAATGTACAGGTTTTCTGTTGAAATAGACTGCGAAAACGAAAAAGCTGTGTTGTGCTCTACTGTGAAAATGTATGGTTTGTTTTCTTTCTAACAACCAGTTTTAATCGCAATAGTTGGGCGTTTAAACCAATAGACAGATTGTTTCTCTCATATTTGTTATTTATACTTGCAATATCTCGGTTCATCCAAGAGTTAGCTTACTACTATACGTCCACAAACCTCGTTTCGTCACGCTGAAATGTTGACCAACATATATACGTATATATACTGGTGAGGTGAACATTTCAAAGATACGAAACGAGGTTTTTGGACGTATAGTAGCATGCTAACTCTTGAATGAACAGACATATTGCATGTAAGTAATATATATGGGAGAAAAAATTTGTCTAATGGTTTAAATGCCCAGCCATTGTAGTTAAAACTGATTGCAAGAATGAAAACAAACCACACACACAGCAGTGTGCCGGTTTTTCCTCGCAGTCGGTTTACACAGAAGGCAGGAAAGTTGGCTTACTGGCTTCTGATTAGAATACCATTACGGAATCTGAATTTCAATAACAATACACAAGACTCAACATCACAGAGAGGGGGTACAAAGGAGATTGAAAGGAAGAAGGAGAAGATGGACAGAGAGGGGAGAGGAGAAGGAGAGAGGAGAGAGGGGAGGAGTAAATGGAAAGAGAGAGGGGAAGAGGTGATGAACATAGAGGGAGGGGAGCGGGAGGAGCTAGACAAAGAGAGGGGAAGGAGGATGTGCACCGAGAGAAGGGGGGGGGGGGGGGAAGAGTTGCCGGTTTCGCTAGCAGTAAATATAAAACCAGTGACTGTCGTCCGGTACACTTGATGAATCACATAATAGTGGCAACCATTTTAGTTGGTGAACATTTCAAGGCTACGAAACGATGTTTTTGGACGTATAGGAGTATGCGAACTCTTGGACGAACGGTGTCATTGCAAGTATACTATTTTTAATGGCACTCCGAAACTCTTGAAAATACTCGTTAACGTTGGCGTTGAAACTTTTCGAAAATAGTAGCCGAGGAATGTCCTTATCCTAAAAGTCAAACGCCAGAATCGCCCGTTGCATTGTAAACTCGGCCAAGTGGGCTATTTACTTCGTGCTCCGTCATTTTATGTAGGCCTGTATTACTATGGCCTACTTCATACGACATTCATAGGGGATCATCATGATTGTTGTAAATGAAACTATTTACTGACTTCAAGCGCATCACGAGAGGCTACGGAAAACTATATCAGACTTGTGTACATGCTCATGCTTAAGTGAACAGCTTTTGTTACAAAAAAAAAAAAAAAAAAAAAAAAAAAAAAAAAAAAAAAAAAAAAATAAAATAAAAAAAAAATTAAAGACGAAAGGCACGATAAAACGGTGGAGCCTAGAATGAGAAGCAAATTCGGGGATATTTAGACCGCAATAACCGATTCCGGTCACTTAACCATTCAATTTTAACACATTTTTCAGATTTTTTGCGAAAAGTTTCAAAGTCAACATTAATAACCGTTATATCACGGGTCTTGTATTTTCAAGAACATTCGAATCGCGTCAAAAAGTACATTATCGCGTTAAAAATATTTACTTCAATATGTCAGTTCATAGAAGAGTTGGGAGTAGAGCAAAACTACGCGCACGTTGCCTGTTACCATTGTCCGTGCAGATATTGTGAACCGTTGACGAAGTAAATGGGGTGCAGATTTTAGTTCTGCAAAACACAATGCAAAATATCAAACAAAAATCATGGTTATTTTTCTGTTTTAGGGTTTAAAACGTAGATAAGTGCATTTTATATATATCGGTTGCTCACCTAGAACTACATATGTAAACAGTTCATTACTACAGGTTGACTCGTTTTTATGCCTTTTATCGTTCGACAGTAAGTCATCTGGAAAGCAGTCGTAAAGAAATTGCTTATTTTTGAAAATACTATTTTGTGAATAGCGTTTGTGTATGTTCTGTGCTTGCCTTTCCCTTCCATTTGTGCATCTCTGGTGTGTTTTCTTTTTTCTACTGTAATTATATAGTTTCCCACACATTTTTGTACTTCAGTTTCATGTATTTTCACAATTTTTCACAAATACAAGATTTGAGAAAACATCTGTGTCACCATACTCGTGGAGGGACATCATGTTGTCGTCGCTGCTGACTTGTTCATCGTTATGTTTCTGATGACTGTGAGTGTGGCGCTGATTTTGTACGTTGGGTGAAAGGGTTTTGTTGTGCGTCTGCTGGGGGGAGAGCTTACACTCTGTGTGTGTGTTTGTGTGTGTGTGTGTGTGTGTGTGTGTGTGTGTGTGGAATGAAAGAGAGAGAGAGAGAGAGAGAAAAGAGGCGGGGGAGTGAGGAAGGTACAAGTTTTAGGTGATTCATACTACATCTAATTTCACATTATTTTTTACAACAGCATCCTACAAATCAAAATTATGTCCTAGTTCATAAACCATTATTATTATTACAACAACGACGATGTGACATATGTGAAAATGGCCATCCAGAGCGGCCAACAACCGTCGGTGTTGCGGCGCAGGGCGGCGGTATTGATTCAGTTGAGGGTCGGCGGTTAACAAGGCGAGTGTCCGCGGGAGGTGGCAGCAAGTAGCGGCGCGTGGACCGGACGGCGCGGTGCCCCGGAGGCAGATAGGAGCCGCCCTGGCTGCCGGCACACGGCGGGGGCGAGCCGGCGCCGGCGCCGCGAGTGTGCTGCGAGCGCCACCTGCTGCAGATAAGGGCGGCCGTGCCGCGGCGCGCCGCCAGACAATGGTCGGCGGTGAAAACACGCGCCAGATAGCCGCTGAGTGACACGGCGACCCTTCTTGCGCACCGCTTATCGCCGCCGCCGCCGCCGGAGCACTGGGCGCCGGCGTCGCGACGTCAGCCGCGATACGCCGCGGCACGCCGGCCTCATTCAGCCCCGCGACTGACACTCGGGGCCGATCAGCAGTCCACAGAACACTCACCCTCACTGAAAGCGCGCCGTTCGCGATAGACTAGCCCCCCTTCCTCGCTATATTCGTGTCTGAAAGTTGTCAAGTGCACTGCTATTTACAGTACATCTGTAGCCTCTTCCCTTCAACGATCGTCCATAGCACATGCCACAAACCACGTTCAGGGACACAATTTCGAAACGTGTTCACGGTCTCACTACTACGATTATAATTTTCACGAAAATACAAGTCGCTCAAAACAAGTTTCGCGTCACCATATCTGCGAACATGAGAGCGCTTGAAATCAAGCGAGTCGGCATTGAAACAACAAGCCTCAAGAAACTAAAAAAATATTCTACTGTGGGGGAAAAAAAAACACGAATAAAATAACATCAGGCTGTTCGAACGTACCCTTGCACATCTGTAAAATACAGATCTGCTGGTGGATTACACTGAGCGCCATATGACTCCGGGCTGCGCATTCTTAACACGATGTCCACAAGGTAGTCGATATGTTACTGTCCCACTCTTTGAAGGTGTCCCGATCTGAGGTGATTTAGTGTCTCTGGAAGACTCCTGCGGCAAAGCACTTCATGTTTCTATCGGTGTGTAGTATCTACAATCGGGTTCACAACAGCAGATACCGCAGGCGATTCCACTCCGTTGATAGCTGTCTCCTTGAGAACGTGTTCTCGCAGCAGGCGATGTCTGATCGTGCATTGTAGTCTTGGAATATAAACTCGCCGCAGAGATGTTGACAGTAATGCTGGACAGTTATTTGGACGATACTACCCCGGTACTGCACAGTCCTCAAGCTGCTCTCGATAACGATGAGGGGCGTACATGTCACTGGCCCAAAACTTGACTGACCCGGCTGTCTGTTAGCCTCGTCGTCGATGAGGGCCTAACCTCCCACATCTCTGAAGATTAGCACTGACTGCCTGTCCCCATCTGTCTGAAACAACTGCCCTGGAAGCCACCCTGTCTGGAGGCGAGACTGCACAGTATTCGCTGAAGAACGAAGAATTCAAGAAATAAATGTTACAAAGCATGGCCTCTTACGCAGAAGCCAAACAAGAACATAAGACGATGAAAGCTGCTGTACTTGTCACTTCCTTTGGTACCTGGAAGCCTCCCCACTCTTCTATGGCCCACTTCAGACTTCAGACTAATCCTCCACTCGTTAGCGAAGAGACCATCCAGGTTGCTTTCAAGGTATTCTCTTGCGCTCCTTCTTCGGATATCGCGATGCTGTGTCACTTGTATTGTTATTCATAATGTACACCTAGGGGCCAAATTGATAGTGTGGAGACAGCTGCATACTGCCCTCTCAGCTGCCTCCAGAAATGCAATGTCGTTGCTTTCTCCTCGTGATACTTAATTGCCTTAATTTGTAGTAGCGGTCGTCAGCTAGTGTTCTTCACCGCAGGCGACTACTAAGAGGAAGATCTTGAATATCGCTGTGGCACGCATACGCCAATTTGGCGGGCAACATACGGTACTGACAGGTCTTCTAGCAGCAAAATGACAATGCGTCCACGGTCTAAGCTCGGAAAGACCCCTCGACTCATGCCTGTGTATGCAAATCATATTGTCCAGCTCACGGCTGAACACAATGTTCTGCTGAATTATGCTGTGAATGTACCTATATTACATAGCTAGCCGTATCAGCCATTTCATGTATCATAGAAATACCGAGAAAGAGATTTCCAGTCAAAGAAACACAAACCACGCAAGTGATGGGGATGGCGCAAACTTTTTTCTCTTTTTGAGCAGATTTTATCTGAATCTTCCATCACATGCTGGCAGGAAACTGAGGAGGGAGTTCGCGAGATTATACAGCTGGAGCATAGCATTACGTGAAGAAAAGGACGTAAGAATGTACTGCGAATAAATCAGAGGTAATGAAGCAGTTTCGATCGAGAAGGACAGGAGACAGGCCTAACAGTGACCAACTGGAGAAATCGGCGTAGTGTTGACTTAAAATGAATCAGGAAAATCAGCGAAATCAAATCGGGATAACTGGACGTAGATGTCTCATGTCCCGTCTGCTATCTTGAAATTTTACCACACCACGGTCGGCAGCATTGCTGTTGGAAGGAAAGCTGCCGTTGGAAGGAAAATATGAGCTGGGAAATTTGTGCTGTGGGACACATGGAGGGGAACTTGCCGGACGGGTCTGAATATCTGTGCAACAAAAAATATTAAACAATTAACTGAATAAATGGAGGATTACATTACGTGACGCTAGAAAGAGTACTGGTCCTATCGGGTCTATATGAAATCCGTATTGACGAGGTCGATAAGACATATTCAACCACAGAGTAATGCCGGAAAACCCAAATATAGGTACCTAGATGGCCATTTCAATCACTACGCAATCTCGTACCATCGTGTGCCAAAGTCCTCAGTGCAGTCAAACTTCATTACCTTTATCTTCAAACACATAACGTAACCGTATCGATATATTTAGAACATTCTAAAGATGTCTCACTGGATAAAATGATGTTTCATGGTATAAAATACCAAATTCATATGGCATACGTATAATTTTGCAAGGAAACTTACACTTACCGCTTGCATCGTTCTGCGCGGAGGAACGAATACGACAATCAACGCAGAAGCTGTAATCAGAAATCATGTAACGAATAGAGGTCTTCGATCATTTAGATCAGGGATGTCACCTGGAGCCGTGCACGATTAGTGCGATCATAGACACAAATAAAAGACTTAGCGGCGTCATAAGTGGGGTGTATCCGAAGAGAGACGAAAGAGGTAGTTGCAGAAAGAGCAGGCATATCAGTTATTCACCTCACATAAGAGCATGCAAGAAAGTGGTCTACTGCATTGGATAATATGTACGTAGGTCTAACTTTGACTAGAAATTTTTACATTGCTACAGAACATACTTCTCATATCACTGATCTGAACAAAACAAACAAATAATATACGTCTTTCATTCCCAGAAAAATTTTTCACTCTGCAGGGGATTGTTCGCTGATCTGAAACTTCCTCGTAGATTAAAAGTGTGCATTTCGTGGGCTGTACTCTTACCGACTGAGCTACCGAGGTCTGATTCACAGTTTCAGCTTTGTTAGTATCTGTCTCCCACTTCATGAAGGTCTTAGCAGCTCTTAGCTCTTCTGCACAACCTGCCAAAGACAAGATTCCACGTTCGAGTATTGGACCGGCGCACCGTTTTGATATTTCGGGAAGTTTTATTTCCTCATTTTTTTACGTCTTAAATACAAAACCCTATAATATGAATGGCCATTTCTCCTGTAATTCTTTTTTATTTTTTATGTTTCACAGCACTCACCAAAAGTAAACACAGGAATAGTTTTAAATTTATTTCAACATCGAAATCGAATGTCTCTTGCTCAGGAGACACTTTCTTCTGTTCGTTCGTGGTATTAGAGTTCTTGATATATTATTGACTAGAATCAAAAAAGCTCATAGCAACATCTAAACAAGAACAGCAAGAGTTTGTAGTTTAAAGTTACAGTTTATGTACACTGCTCAAAACAACTATGGGAACATGTATATCAAAGTCCGGCATGTTAAATCTATTCTCAAACGGGCGATGCCTTTGGTCTCATTGCATAGCCTGAGATCTTAGCTTTCGATGTATGCAACAACTAAAGTCACTGTTCATCTATAGGCTGTGTTATGCATTACAGTATCACGTGACTGCTCTGAAGGAATTGGACACCAGTGACCCAGTACTCTCTAGGAGATACACAGGCTTCAGTTGTCATTTGTGGACGTTGTAGTCAATCAGGCACATGCAGTGCGACATCTTAATGCATTGCAGGTTCCAAGGGCAGTATCTTTGATCCAAAAAGGATGGATTGTTCGTCGTGTTGCTGCAGATGCCAATGTCCCTCCATCTGTTATTCGCAGTTTGTGGATATGGTACACATACACAGGCCAGTACACAAGGCGAGGTGGACAACGTCACCGACGTATTACTTCCCCATGTGAAGACCGATATCTGCTTATTTCCGTGTTGATGCGTCGTTCGGCTATCGCCAGACCACTGCAATACAATCTATGAACGCCACTGGAGAGGGTGTGTCCGATTCGACTGTAAGGAACAGGTTACGAGAAAGGACCTTACGAACCGAACCTTCTGTTAGAGTATCCCGCTTGATACATCATCTCGCAGCTTGTCTTCCGCTCTGCCATTCACTTGTCAACTGGAAACTTCGTCAATGGGGAAACGTTATAACCACAGACGAGTGCAGATTACGTCTGACGCAAGGTGATGGTCGTGTTCGTGTGTGGAAATCTGTGGTGAGAAGTACCGGTATCTGCCAAATGTTGTCCAGGAAGTCGTCAGATCCGGTCAAAAGGTTCTGTGATGGTTTGTTGACAGCGATACGGATCTTTTCATTGTCTATGCTCGCTTTACCACCAGGCAGTACATCGAACAGATCCTGTTGTAATATGTTATGGCTGCTGCATACGGTGGTGGCCTTAAGTTCCTTCTCAGATACGACAATGCCAGGACCCTTGGGGAGGGCGTCACCAAGGACCTCTTGCGACTGGACATTGTAGTAATGGAATGGCCAGCGGTGAGTCCCGATCCAAACCGCATCAAGCGCGTGTATGACATGCTTGACAGACAGACGTGTTCGTGGTCGTCCTGTTCCGCCACACTCTCCAAGAATTCTCAAGGGCTCTCATTGAAAAATGGGAACGGATACCACAGGATGACCTCTGTGGTTTTCCACGGTACATGCTACATAGGTGTCAGGTGATGCTAAATGCTCACGGATGGCACACACGTTACTGAAGTTCTCAAAGTCCAATGAAAAGAACGCAGGATGACGGAATAAATGACTGTTTTTCACTTTGTTTTCAATACTTGTAGGACATTTCAGTTCTTATTGTGTAAACGAAAGAGGATATCATACTGTTTTGTTATGCACTTAATTTGTGAAAGATAAAGGTGTAATTTGGTATCAGGCCCAGTCATCAGTTATTACTCAACGGACTACGGCAGACGCCGAAGTCATGTTCTCCTAATGCTTTTGAGCAGTGTAGCTTTGTAACAATCAGAACCAGAGAAAAGTTAATGTCAAATCTGTCTGTGTTCCCAAAATATCAGTTTTATATATATGAATATGGGGCCACAAGTGAACAGTTTGTCCAAGCGATTCTCCATTCGCTTCCTGTCCAAACAATAATAAATGGTTCAAATGGCTTTAAGCGCTATGGGACTTAGCATCTGAGGTCATCAGTCCTCTAGACTTAGAACTACTTAAACCTAACTAACCTAAGGACATCACACACATCCATGCCCGAGGCAGGATTCGAACCTGCGACCGTAGCAGCAGCGCGGTTCCGGACTGAAGCGCCTAGAACCGCTCGGTAACAACGGCCGGCCAATAATAAATAAATGCACAGTATGAGCTCATGAATTAATTCATCAGCAGTCGATTAAACAACATTGTTGAGGCTGCCGCTTTTTGACGTATCACTTGTTGGCTTCTGTCTAGTATTCTTTGGTCGACGCCTACTCAACTATTTTAATGACGTTCTGCCATCACGAGCATCCGGAAGTGTCAAAAGTTCACCCTCCTTTGCTGGTCGTGGACAGTAAGGAGTTTGAACCCTTGACAATGCTAACCACTCGTGGTGGCCGAACGTTATCAAAATTGTTAAACAAACGTCGGCCAAAGAACCCGAGACAAGAGCCAATAGGCGATACGTCCGTCATTTATACGAATGGTCTATAACGAATTTGTACAGCTGCAACTATGGTGGTGCAGAGTTAATAACTTTATAGAATTCGTGTTAATACGTCAAACTGCTGTACTTTACTCGTAGATGATTTCATGATTGCTCCATCCGAATAGACACTGTTGCACTTCAGACATCCTTATTTACCTGCGCCGCACTGCGCACAAAGAACTTCCCTTTCAACGAGCGTAAAACGTGAAAAGTTGTAGGATACAATAGAAGACACACACGAGGAACTTATTTCCACTGATAAACTTCGAGTTGACACTATTTGAGCAAGCTTAGGCGCATGAATTATTATTATTTTTACTGTTTATTAGTTGCTGAATGACACAAACAGATACTTTTTAAAAGTTTTATTTCAGTAACATGACCGGTTTCGGGCTACCACGCCCATCTTCAGATGGCGAATATTTCCACTTACAAATATATTTTGACCAACAGCAGGTCGTCTGCTCCCACACTGCAGAAGAATATTTGAGTATTTAGTGCCACTTTATAATATGTTTCATTAATAAAAAATACACTAAAGTGCTCGCATTTATTTATATGTGGTGCAAAATAATTGTGTTCACTGACATACGTTCCAGTACATGTCGATTTGTATTGTTGTGGTCCATGTAGTTTTCCAGGCCGATTTTAAGTTATAAAGTGTCACTAAATACTCAGGTATTCTTGTGCAGAGTGGCAGCACACGACATGTTGTGGGTCAAAACATTTTTGTAACTAAAAATATTCGCCATCTGAAGATGGGCATGATAGCCGGAAACCGGTTATGGCATTAAAGTAAAACATTTAAAAAGTATTTGTGGCTGGTTGCAGCATTACAAACTATCATTAACGGCTGCAGAGTTCACAAGACCCAACGTGGATGAAATTCATGTTTATTGTTTTAAAAGTTCTGCTGTGGAGCGAAGTAGCACTAGATGATGATGATGATGATGATGAAGCGTTCCTACATAAAGTAATACACAAAACCAGAAAGGAAAGAAAAGGCCAACGTGACCACATGCAGGTGCAGCACAAGGGTATCTGAACAACGACAACCTCAGGGCCATGAAGTGCTGCAACACTCTAGGAGAATAGGCGGTATCAATCAGTGTTCAGCTGCCAAGACGGGTAGCCACTGTTTCATGCCCGTTGCAGACTGTGTGGCCACAACCCGTGCATGTGCAAGCTGGCTTTACCATATCATCTCCAGAGCATTCGGCACTATTTCTAATGTCACTTTAAACGGCATTCTCAACGTTAAATATAAGCCGCTTTCATTTTCCCAGTTACAACGCACGTTTAGGAAGTTCTATTTATGATTAGAGCGCTCCATACGCTTGCCTTATCCAGATGACGGTCATTTGGCTGCGCTGTCCGAATAAGCTTCGCACAGTTTGGTGAAGTTGCCGAAGATGACCGACATTACCTCGAATAGTGCACGGGCGGCTGCTCGGGTTGCATAATCACACGGGGCTCAACATAGATGCGTGTAGGCCGCAAGTCGCAGCGTGCGCACGCTCGACGCTCTTCTACAACAACTCGTGCAGCGTTGTGACGTAGCTAACCACGATGCGAGGCCAAGAGAAATACCGCACCCCAGCAACGAACATGTGACGCCTTGCCTGACAAACATCACGAATGCTCGGCTCCATCCAGAGCCCTGGGCACATCAATAAGTCAATGAAATGGTACCCACTGAAGGTCTTAACCTGGTCACGTGTTACCGACATCTTGCATGTACAAGTATTTAAATGGGCAGTTACGATTTATTAAACTCGTCCGAATTAGTAACTCGCTCCTCTCCGGAGACGATTGCTGGAACTCGTAAGACCTGTAGTGTCACGTGCTGCGACGCACATCACAGAGCTCGCTTATATCGTAGGCCCCGCCCCATGTCTCCTTAGCCGCTAGAAGGGGTCATACGAATGTTGAGTCATAATCGGCGAGAGCTCAACCGCGTGAAAGTGAGTGACACATAACCATGTGGTCAGCTAATGATGAGCAACGACTGCACCTTACTCGGCTCCGCCACGTGGAACCAGAGCTGTATTTATGACTGAGACCGAGAGACAGCTAGAAGGACAGTGACGCATATCCGGCGGAAGCTGGCCGAGAGCTAGACAACGTGGTTGATAGGTCTCGTCCCAGGAGTGCGTCCTTCGGTGCAAATCAGGTACAGTCTTCCTCGAAACGAAGAGGATCAGTAGGGAAATAGGTATCATCCCTGATAAGGATGCCACAACATATTTTATGGAAAATGAACTGATAATCAAATGCAACTCCTGCACTACCAAAAATGGCTCTAAGCACTATGGGACTTAACATCTGAGGTCATCGGTCCCCTAGACTTAGAACCACGTAAACCTAACTAACCTAAGGACATCACAAACACACATGCCCGAGGCAGGATTCGAACCTGCGAGCGTAGCAGCAGCGCGGTTCCGGATTGAAGCACCTAGAACAGCTCGACCACGGCGGCCGGCTCCTATACTACACTCTACGCTCATATGTAGTGTGGGAAACGTATGCGCTAACCGCAGCGAAACGACAGAAACAAAATGGGACTAGAAAACAAGCATATCTTTGACAAGACTACTGGCTGATTCATGCCATCCACTACGTGTCGCATCAGGCGGTAAGACGATACACACGCATATAGTCCTTAGAAAAACAGCATTCCTTCACATTTTGCTTGAGCGTTCTTCATCAGTATTATATCTTGACCTTAAGTCCTAATTTAGGAGTATAATATTCACCTGGACATCAATTGCGCAATAATGTTCTCTAGAAAATGTTGGTAATATTAAACGGGTCCCACGTCGATTGCTTTCCCTTTGTTGTCACAAGAGACCTATATTTTTATCGAATATATTTCTTATTAGAGGACACCACAGAAATTCTTTAAGAATCTATTGCTTTCTAGACAGCAAACCTGTGTGTCGCAATGTTATTTAGAACAGAATATGGGACGGGGCCACGTCACATCAAGAAAAATTGCGAAAGTTCTCATACATCAATGAAATTTCTCGAAAATTCAACTAAAAAGGCGAAACTGCGTAAGTATCCTATAGGATCAGAAGACTGCCTAGATCATAAGACATAAGAAACTGTCTTACTTCGTCGGAGCAACTACTTGCCTCTGTTGGACTCAATAAAGAAACATAAATGATATAAAAATCTGCTGTCCACAGCTGACACATCAAAATATTGACTCCTACAAAAGCGAAATTCTCATGTCTGTTAGAAATTTTCGTTGTTGTTGTTGTGGTCTTCAGTTCAGAGACTGGTTTGATGCAGCTCTCCATGCTACTCTATCCTGTGCAAGCTTCTTCATCTCCCAGTACCTACTGCAGCCTACATCCTTCTGAATCTGCTTAGTGTATTCATCTCTTGGTCTTCCTCTACGATTTTTACCCTCCACGCTGCCCTTCAATACTAAATTGGTGATCCCTCGATGTCTATGAACACGTCCTACCAACCGATCCCTTCTTCTAGTCAAGTTGTGCCACAAGCTCCTCTTCTCCCCAATTCTATTCAATACCTCCTCATTAGTTATGTGATCTACCCATCTAATCTTCAGCATTCTTCTGTAGCACCACATTTCGAAAGCTTCTATTCTCTTCTTGCCTAAAGTATTTATCGTCAACGTTTCACTTCCATACATGGCTACACTCCATACAAATACTTTCAGAAACGACTTCCTGACATTTAAATCTATACACGATGTTAACAAATTTTTCTTCTTCAGAAACGCTTTCCTTGCCATTGCCAGTCTACATTTTATATTCTCTCTACTTCGACCATCGTCAGTTATTTTGGTCCCCAAACAGCAAAACTCCTTTACTACTTTAAGTGTCTCATTTCCTAATCTAATTCCCTCAGCATCACCCTACTTAATTCGACTACATTCCATTATCCTCATTTTGCTTTTGTTGATGTTCATCTTATACCCTCCTTTCAAGACACTGTCCATTCCGTTCAGCTGCTCTTCCAAGTCCTTTGCTGTGTCTGACAGAACTACAATGTCATCGGTGAACCTCAAAGTTTTTATTTCTTCTCCATGGATTTTAATACCTACTCCGAACTTTTCTTTTGTTTCCTTTATTGCTTGCTCAATATACAGATTGAATAACATTGGGATTAGGCTACAACCATGTCTCACTCCCTTCCCAACCACTGCTTCCCTTTCATGCACCTCGACTCTTATAACTGCCATCTGCTTTCTGTACAAATTGTAAATAGCCTTTCGATCCCTGTATTTTACGCCTGCCACCTTCAGAATTTGAAAGAGAGTATTCCAATCAACATTGTCAAAAGCTTTCTCTAAGTCTACAAATGCTAGAAACATAGGTTTGCCTTTCCTTAATCTATCTTCTAAGATAAGTCGTAGGGTCAGTATTGCCTCACGTGTTCCAACATTTCTACGGAATCCAAACTGATCTTCCCCGAGGTCGGCTTCTACCAGTTTTTCCATTCGTCTGTAAAGAATTCGCGTTAGTATTTTGCAGTTGTGACTTATCAAACTGATAGTTCGGTAATTTTCACATCTGTCAACACCTGCTTTCTTTGGGATTGGAATTATTATATTCTTCTTGAAGTCTGAGGGTATTTTGCCTCTCTCATACATCTTGCTCACCAGATGGTAGAGTTTTGTCAGGACTGGCTCTCCCAAGGCCGTCAGTAGTTCTAATGGAATGTTGTCTACTCCGGGGGCCTTGTTTCGACTCAGGTCTTTCAGTGCTCTGTCAAACTCTTTACGCAGTATCATATCTCCCATTTCATCTTCATCTACATCCTCTTCCATTTCCATAATATTGTCCTCAAATACGTCGCCCTTGTATAGACCCTCTATATACTCCTTCCACCTTTCTGCTTTCCCTTCTTTGCTTAGAACTGGGTTTCCATCTGAGCTCTTGATATTCATGCAAGTGGTTCTCCTTTCTCCAAAGGTCTTTAATTTTCCTGTAAGCAGTATCTATTTTACCCCCAGTGAGATAAGCCTCTACATCCTTACATTTGTCCTCTAGCCATGCCTGCTTAGCCACTTTGCACTTCCTGTCGATCTCATTTTTGAGACGTTTGTATTCCTTTTTGCCTGCTTCATTTACTGCATTTTTATATTTTCTCCTTTCATCAATTAAATTCAATATTTCTTCTGTTACCCAAGGGTTTCTACTAGTCCTCGTCTTTCTACCTATTTGATCCTCTGCTGCCTTCACTATTTCATCCCTCAAAGCTACCCATTCTTCTTTTACTGTATTTCTTTCCCCCATTCCTGTCAATTGTTCCCTTATGCTCTCCCTGAAACTCTGTACAACCTCTGGTTCTTTCAGTTTATCCAGGCCCCATCTCCTTAAATTCCCACCTTTTTGCAGTTTCTTCAGTTTTAATCTACAGTTCATAACTAATAGATTGTGGTCAGAGTCCACATCTGCACCTGGAAATGTCTTACGATTTAAAACCTGGGTCCTAAATCTGTGTCTCACCATTATATTATCTATCTGATACCGTTTAGTATCTCCAGGGTTCTTCCATGTATACAACCTTCTTTCATGATTCTTGAACCAAGTGTTAGCTATAATTAAGTTATGCCCTGCGCAAAATTCTACCAGACGGCTTCCTCTTTCATTTCTTAGCCCCAATCCATATTCACTTACTATGTTTCCTTCTCTCTCTTTTCCTACTGACGAATTCCAGTCACCCATGACTATTAAATTTTCGTCTCCCTTCACTATCTGAATAATTTCTTTTATCTCGTCATACATTTCATCAATTTCTTCATCATCTGCAGAGCTAGTTGGCATATAAACTTGTACTACTGTAGTAGGCGTGGGCTTTGTGTCTATCTTGGCCACAATAATGCGTTCACTATGCTGTTTGTAGTAGCTTACCCGCACTCCTATTTTTTATTCATTATTAAACCTACACCTGCATTACCCCTATTTGCTTTTGTATTTATAACTCTGTATTCACCTGACCAAAAGTCTTGTTCCTCCTGCCACCGAAGTTCACTAATTCCCACTATATCTAACTGTAACCTATCCATTTCCCTTTTCAAATTTTCTAACCTACCTGCCCGATTAAGGGATCTGACATTCCACGCTCCGATCCGTAGAACGCCAGTTTTCTTTCTCCTGATAACGACATCCTCTTGAGTAGTCCCCATCCGGAGATCCGAATGGGGGACTATTTTACCTCCGGAATATTTTACCCAAGAGGACTCCATCATCATTTAATGATACAGTAAAGCTGCATGCCCTCGGGAAAAATTACGGCTGTAGTTTCCCCTTGCTTTCAGCCGTTCGCAGTACCAGAACAGCAAGGCCATTTTGGTTAGTGTTACAAGGCCAGATCAGTCAATCATCCAGACTGTTGCCCCTGCAACTACTGAAAAGGCTGCTGCCCCTCTTCAGGAACCACACGTTTGTCTGGCCTCTCAACAGATACCCCTCCGTTGTGGTTGCATCTACGGTACGGCTATCTGTATCGTTGAGGCACGCAAGCCTCCCCACCAACGGCAAGGTCCATGGTTCATGGGGGGAGGGAAATTTTCGTACAGAGCCAATTATTATAGCGAAACTACTTCCGTTCCCAGTGAATCATCTAGTTAGAAAGGTGCCAATGCGAACGTTATTGAATTCATTGTATTATATTGACATTTTTCAAGTTCTTAGACATCACTAAGAAATAATATCAATATATTTGAAGGTACCAGATTAATCGTAGTTGAAGCAGTTCTGCCTACCACATTAATGTTTTAGCAATTTCAACAATTGTAATAATTCTTAATAGCAGTAATGGAAATTACAATAACAATCCAATAAACGCTCTGGTGAACCCCTAGGAAAAGACTGTACTAGAACTACTTTAATTTCTTTAAAATCACTCTACTAACCTGCATACTACCTACTGACATGGTTACTTTATGTCAAAACGCAATATGATGTATTATAATGAAACAGGAAATAGACAAAGAATTTCGATCGTGTGAAATCCTGACGAGTATACAACAAACAATGAGGTAAACCCCTCTCGCCTCAAGAGTGAAGGTCTCGGTTTATCGAGAGAAGCGAATGAGATGTGCCGCGAGATATCCGGAACATTACGCAGAGCCTTTAACGACTTCCAGGAAAACACAATATCGGATAAGCTAATCGACAACCCGAAAACGCTCTAGCCTCCAAAGTGTTCCTAGCAGCGGACAGATGGTATCTGCCTTCACGGACAAGTCCACCAGCACACAGAATGACGACGTATACAAACTGGTATACAAAGGTTTCGTGATGGTAATGATAACATTTTGTACTGAAACTCAGTACTACCTTTTTTGGGAACACTCTGCTGATTATTTAAGAGAGATAACTCATGTTGTTCATTTCAAACTGAATAAAAATTCCCAAATATTTGCGAAATGCGTGGTTCTGGCATCCACGGTCGTAGAACGAATGAAGAACGGTCAAATAAATGAACACAGCTGTGAATGTATCTGCTCAATACATCGTTAATCAAATGGTTCAAATGGCTCTGAGCACTATGGGACTTAACAGCTATGGTCATCAGTCCCCTAGAACTTAGAACTACTTAAACCTAACTAACCTAAGGACAGCACACAACACCCAGCCATCACGAGGCAGAGAAAATCCCTGACCCCGCCGGGAATCGAACCCGGGAACCCGGGCGTGGGAAGCGAGAACGTTACCGCACGACCACGAGATGCGGGCACATCGTTAATCCTAACAGTCTTCGTCATTTACATTTGCACTCGGTAAGCTACAGTATGGTGTATGGCGGCGGCTACTAGTGCACCAGTTTTATCCTATTCCCGTCCTCTTCCATTTGCGAACCGTATGCAGGAACAAAGAGTTTCGTCACCTCTCCGTTGGTCTCATTCTTGTGTCGTGGGCATTACGTGAGAAGTATGTTACAGGAAGCAGTACGATATTTGACTTTCGGGATTCTGCAAATAAGAGTGACCATGATGCAGTTGACCTCCTTTGGAAAGTATCTCTGCGGTTTGCTGAGCATTTCTGGGACACTGTCACCCGTGACGAATCGTGCAGCTCTCCTTCTAAACTTTTCTATATCTTCCGCCACTCAGACTTGGTAAATGTCCTAGATTGAAAAGCAACATTCAAGGATTGGTCTAACGACGGACTTGTAATCTACACACGAATGAGGATGCTTGCACCATCACTTACAATTCTTCAGGATTCTTCCAAAGAACCTGAGACTGATATCTGCCTCACTGCTAAAAGGTAAATTAGTATGACACGGTTGTCTAGTAGCTTCCTCTTTGCAGTTTCTTTCAGCTGGATACCACTTCGGCGACATGAGCGCACTTAACCTACCTCATAAAGGGACCGCACCTACTCATCCTCACCGACTTCGTCCACATTTATGATATATACATGGCTCTGCCAGGAATGAAAGTGACAAAAGTGGGAATTACAGATGGCTAAGCGTCCAAAAAAGAAAAAGAAAAGAAACAGCATTTTAGGCGCGCATCAGGCGAATCATGCGCCATTTATGTTAGCATAGTCTCAAGGCAGCGTTTGGTGCAGCGAGAAGCGTAGAGAACGGTAACATGAGGGTCGTGATATCGAGCCCCTATTCTGAAACTATTTTATTTTGAACTTTTAGGTTACGTATAATGAAAACAAACCCAAATAGTGCACAATATATTTTATTTATTAACATTTCTCATAAAACACATGAAAAGGAAAGACAAAGGATAATTTGCAATTGTAAATAAATTTCCATGGAAGGATTGTAAGACGTACATATGAACTTCATATATAAAATCAGATATTTTTCCTAAATTTAGAGTTGATGATTTACACGTGTTGGGGTCATTTTTATTGTAAAAACACCGTGATGCACTAATTTTCTTGCGATTTCGCACGCATTATAAACACCGTATTTTATTGTTTTAAAATTTCTGTACAAAGAAATGATTTGCATTCAGAAAAGGTTCTCTCTCACCGCACAGTTTGGTACCCAAACATTATTTCGCCAAATATTGGCTAGGATAGCTAGCGATGTACAGTGGAATGTATTTTTATGCAATCTTCTCGGAAAGCGATTTCTTTTCCTCTTTCGATGAGATAAGAGCAGGTTTGAAGGTTTTCTATCGATTTCTTTACCTGACGAAAAAAACAGGCATCGCAGAATTGCACTCTCTAAACGCTTGGCCATCTGGATCTCGCTTTTCTCTCATTTTCATTTCTGACCATGACCTGCATGTTCCCAAGACTTGCACGTACCAAACATTTGGACTAAGTCGATGATGAGTAGAAGCGGTCTCCTTTACAGTAACCCTACCGGCAAAACGGAACCTACATTTTAATATGGGATTTGAACCACAAGTCGTTCCAGGAATATCTTCACATCAGTGATTGGTGAAGGCTAGCGTAAGGGCAGAGTGAAAAATTCAAGTGCCTGACCAGGCCTCGATACTGCGATCTTCTTTTGCTCTCCATGCTCGCACTTCTTTTTTTGAAATAAAATGTCAAGACCAAGAATAGAGCGCGAACCAGCGGCTTGGTAGTCTAATGCCTTGACCGCCATATAAATATCGCCTATCTACTTGTCTAAGTGTCACCTTCAAAATAAAATGAAACAAAACTCAAAGCTAACCCAACTTGGCATCGTTCCTTTTACCCTACCATTAAAAAATGTGAACTATCCCTCTTCAGCTGTTGCCCCTAATTATTTCCAAAAATCTTCAAAGGTGATAGGATCTAGTGTTCTACAGTTTCTTTACCTGACTGTAATTAATAAATGTGTAAAAAAATTGTTGATAGCTTGTGAAACTTCAGCTAAAAAGAAACCGTGCGGCTGGATGCTTTTTGTCTACTGCCATCAGCGTTTCCTATCTCCAGCAATGCCATGTAATAATGTCTACAACAAACTCATTCTGCTTTGCTAATGCTTCAATGAATGCAGCTTTCCATGAATCCAATATCTTTTCTTTCTCACTGCTTACAATTCAGGACTTTCTTTCTTCAATGTGACGCTGTGCGGGTCGCCAGACGGAGCTGGCCAATCCGCAACTGGTGGAGTTAACTACGTAAATAACTTGTGAAGAGCGTACGGCATCTCGGTGTGCGTTCAGGGCGTTGTGAGCGTTTTTCAGGTACCACCAGTAACTAGGCCCCACTTTCTCCCCTTCGCCGACGACATTGTCGACGGTCATTGCTTTGAACCATGTAATTGCATTGTATTTTTCTGGGGAAAGCAACAGTCATCTGGTCACAGGAGGGTCCAAGGTTCAGTCATGTCAGATGTGACGTGGAGATAACAAGCTAAGATGATCTGCGTCAGCCGACATGCATGTGAAGCGATATTCATCGATGTCCAGGAGGTGACAGTCATGACAAGGTGGAAGGGGGCGGCCGTTAATCCAATAATGTGGAGCCGGCGTCTTGTCGCACATTTTTTGTTGGTTACTTGATACCATGCCGCGCTCACGGTGGTGGCCAATAAGTAGTGGTGTATCTTTTTACACACTCGTGGCCAATGGACAGATGGGTAATTTGTTTCCACCGCGCTCAGTGGAACCGTCCGCAGAAAGACGCCTCAGATCGCGCGGCTAACCCGCGCGGCGATTGGATTTTGACACCACGTAGAAGTTCAGGTATTCCACACATTGCAGCTGGCTAAAGTTCCAGAGCAGGCTCTGGCACACCATCATCCGTAATAATCGTCGATAGTTTGCCGCGGCCGTTCCGCGCACATCCTACGTAAACGTGACTACCAACATCTCAATTCAGTAACTGGTGCGACGGGGGCGACAGCGCCTGGCCCGAGACTACGCCGACTTCACCGTATTGCTCGATCCAGTTTAGTACACTGCGGACTTCATCGATGAAACGAACGAGCAGTAGCATGTCGTCGGTGTATGCTCTATAGCGGAGGGTGGTGACCCGTAGTGTGATGCCGGATAGCCTGTGCTTGCGAACCCCGAGGAGTGGCTCGAGTGCAGTTGCATAACGGCAGGTAGAAAGGGGACAACTTTGTCGTAGAGACCTCTTAATGGTAATTGAGCCCACCGTCCGTCTATTGAACTGCACCTGAGAGCTGGCTGCTGCGAAAAGGCGCCGTAGGATGTCGATAAGGCTTGGCGAAAATGCCGTATAGTCCATCTCATGTTGGAGGTAGTAGTGGTGCACTCTACTGTCCGACTGAAATCGATGTAGACGATCGCCGCTCTCAGACGGCATGTCGAGGTGATCGTAATTAAGTCCCTACAGTCGGTGGCCATTTGAATGTTGGCATCTCGCCCCTGCAACGTCTGGGACGAGGATCTTTGGTAATACCGTCACAATGCGACCTGCCGAAAGTCTGGCGAAAATATTGTAGTTGGTATTAAACACTGTACGTGGCCGATAGTCGTTGCCCGACTGCTTGCCGCCAGCTTGTTTACGAGTATAAGAAGTCCGACAAAAGTAGATCGTACAGTGCAGTGCAAGGGCATGAGTTGTAACCCAGCGGGGCATCATCGAGTCACGGAAGGTCCGATAAAACTAGATTGCTAATCCATCAGGTACTGGAGACACTGCCCGCACCATTGTCCAAGGCGCCTCCCACCTCTTCAGACCAAGCTTCCTCCTTAATGCTGCCACTGTTTCCATGTCCATAGTGCGCGTCTGCAGTGGCTTCGTGTCTATGGTTCTTTGCTTTTAAAGATGGCGAAAATGATCCTCCACGGCTTTTACAATGGTTGGTTGGGTTGTACAGGAGCGTCCGTCTCGCATCGTAAGGGGTGTGATTAACCGTCAGCGATGTCGGCGCATGTCCGCCACGATGTGGTCCTTTATGGGTACCTCTGCGGCCCTTCGGTCGTGTCGTCACGAGCGGACTGTGGCGCTTCTCGTCGGCGATTCTTCAATGATAGTATGTGAGCCTTAATTTGGAGTCGTTCTCGTTGTTTCTTTGGCGATGGATGCAGAACATCGAGGTCCCTGAGCGACGCATAGTAAAAATACTGTGTCTGTCGGTGCCATACAGCCGTTTCCTTCTCAAACTGCATACATGTCTTGTGGATTGCCAATTTGGATCAAAAGAGACACCACGTCAAAGTCGATGGATATCGGTAATGATGTTGACGACGTTGAGGTGAGTTACATTCATTTTCCAAACGCCGTTGGTATTCCAGACTTGATGGGGTTGCAGGTGCATCGTACAGATACTGGCGCTGTGATAGGAGGGGCCAGATGGCATCGTTCTCCGGTCACCACTCCTTGTGTAAGAACTTGTGACACAAATATGCGTTTCACTCTGCTCGACCAGTGAGTGGTAAGATACTTGTGTCCAGAGCTGTCACCATGTACCTAATCCCACGTGTCGCCCGAGTGAAGATCTTGCATCACCATACCCAACTGCAAACAAGGCGTGTAGCGCGGGATTTAGTTCTTGGGATGAAGGACGAGATCAAAATCGCCGGCGAAGACGCTGCGTCCATACCACCCTAGTAAAAGGGGGTGATGTCCGAGAAGTAGAACCTGATCCGGTCACGATGTTTGGTGGTGCCCGGCGAGGCATAGACATTGTCGAATCAGATGTCGAGTGCTGCTACCGGTAATCCTCGAGCTGAGGGGAGATACATGATGTCTGTGGCTTCGATGCCGTCACGCACTAAAATCGCCACGCCAGTGTCTGTGGGAGCACCAGGCGACACGTACGTTGCGTAACTATAAAACTCCGGGAGTGTGAGTGTTTCCACTTCTTACAGGAATGCGAAGTCGACTCCTGTGGTTCGTGTTGTTTCTCTCAGGAGTTAAATCGTGGCAGGGTAGCAACCATGTTGATTTCCATCGTGGTCAAGAGGTAAGCCGAGCGGCACAGTGGTTCGGCAGTGTTATGCATAGTGATGATGGAGGACATCGCGAGTGACATCATACCCCGGCGACCGCGACCCTCCCAGGGTATTTCAGACTGGATTCTGGCGACATCTCAGTGGGTCCCCGATCAGATTCCTACGACGTCACCAGACCACGGTGTGGCCACAGAAGTCTGTGTTCCAAAAGATTGTAGTGGTTGATAGAATGATACCGAGAAGCTTCACAGTCTGCACTGGAACCCTCCTGCTGATCACTGTTCGCTGCAGAGTATTTGCAGTTGGACGCCGCCCGCCCTGCCGTCAGTTCCGCTGGGACGGAGTCGGAGTCGGTATCAGTGGTGTCAGCCTTGTGGTTGGTGTCGTGTCAGATCAGTTCTTCTTCATCCGGTGAGTGGAAGCTGCCGTGTTCTGATACGGTCCTGCGGCGTCGCTTTCAGCGTTTTGGTGACCGCTGTTTTCGTGAGTGGCCTTCAGTGTCGGACGACGGCATTGATTCACGTCTTGACAGCACGAAGACTTCAGTTGGTACGATAAGTGGATCGATTGCCACTTACTGTTTGCGAGCCCGCAGTATTTGGTGTTATCGACTGGACAGTACGGAGTTCTGGCACTGGCCAGGCTGGCTGACTGACCGGACAGGTGTCTATGCTGGGACAGAATGATTTCGCACGTTTTGGCGATGTAATTTTTTTTTAGGGTTCATTTCATTTTACTGAAACGACACTAGACATATAAAATATAGGAAAAGGAACTTTCTGCACGTAATGTATGTCTTGTGTATTTGTACAGGTAATCGAATACATTGTGCAGTATGTAAAGGAGGTGGAGGCAAAGATCATCTGTCAGCCCAGAGACAGCCGCAGAGCGCTGGAGTCATAGACCATCGTGCACCAGATGGCCGCTAGAAGAACACCCGACGGCTGCTCATTAATAATTGTTAAGGAATAATAGTGGCATCATATTTTTATCAATGAAAGGGTTCATTTCTGGTTTTATGCCCAAGGGAAGTTGAGTTACTATCGAGGAGCAGTGAGAAACACTTACTAGGAACTAAGTTTGTGTGTAGAGGATCGGAAGGACCGGATGCTTAGTTGCTGTTTGTTCGCTAACTTGAGCTGATGCGGTTAGCTAGTGATATTAATTAATAGGACCGCTGTGCCGATGTATGGCGCAGGTAAGTTTCCGCAATTTTACAAGTATGAGTGAAAGTGCCTGTACTTCGGTGAGAGATTGCAGCAACGAGCATGGACCTGGATATCAAAAATTGGAAGTAATTTAATTTTATTGCGTTTCTCGATTTATTTTGAAGAATTATCGCCGTGACGCATTCTTCAATTAGCTGAGTGTGGGTTTAAGTTTTGTATTTATAACACGGTTACGAGTTTTCTGAGGATTTTGAATCGTGAATCGAAGAAGCACTGTTTGATTTCAGCGATTGGCCAAAAGCTATTCGAGTCGGGGTTCCGGTTATGAAGTATTTGTAGCACGCCTATAAAGTGGGTGCTGCGATTAATTGTAAAAGTGGAAGAAGGCGTTCTATGAGGTACAGAGCAACGGCCGTGAATGTGTTGGATGGAGTTGCTATTTGAGGTGATATGTGAATAGGATTTTGTGGATACGGAATTATTTTATTGTCCAGCCGAGTTCTTGATTTTTGTAGAGATTTGAAGATTGTTAGCGGAACACCCAGACCTGTGGTTTTTTTATTTTTTATTTTGATAAAGTTTACCCCGCTCAGAGTCCGATAGTAACGTTCCGTGTTGGTCCAGACCATAGTTGAACCATATTTAAGCGGAATTCCACTACAACCATTATACCTGTAGCTAATACAGGTGGGACTGACGGATGAAAAAGAAGGGCAGTTCGTTTTGTATTATCGCGAAATAGGGTAGATAGTGCCACAGACATGATACCTGAATTGGAGCGGCAATCATTAAAACAAAGGCGTTTTTCGTTGCGACGGGATATTATCTAATGAACTTGCAGTCACCAGTATTCTCCTCCGATTGCGAAAACATTCCGTTGGCACCCACCTACATAGGGAGAAATGATCATCACGATAAAATTAGAGAAATTAGGGCTCGCACAGAAAAATTTAAGCACTCGTTTCTCCGGCGTGCCGGTCGAGAGTGGAACGGTAAAGAGACAGCTTGAAGGTGGTTCATTGAACCCTCTGCCAGGCACATTATTATGAATACCAGAGTAATCACGTAGATGTAGACAGATGTAAAAGTAATAGTGACGAGTGACATTTTCATTGAGCTGTTAGTGGGATCGCGGATCGCTAACATCTGAAGTGGCTCAGAATTGAGTTAAAATGGTGGTCGCAGCTAGGATTTTGCTTGATTATTTTGAATTACTTAATTTCGCTTAGATTGGAGACTTAGTTTTGTTTGTCACTCTATCACCCGTTTGTCTCTGTATGTAGTTAGTAAAGAGAAGGAAGTAAATTGATATTTTGTTTAAAAGTCAAAACCTAGTCCCCGCTTTCTCATTTAGCTCAATGTTATTAAATAATCGATGTTTGAGAGAAATCATTCGTTATGATATAAGAAAGCGAGCTCTTAAATTGTGGAATATTAACAAGTAGAAAAGACCTCTCAAAGTCAGAGTTTATTCAATGATAAATGGACACAAGAAAGGTAATCCAAAGTATTTTCGAGATAAAGAGTTTTCAATTCAAGATCATTTGATTAGTAAAACCATAATAAAATAATTAGGGCTATAGCTGGGGTTTAAAAGGATGTAAGAGTCAGTTGTCTATTTAAAAATACAGAAAATACAAAGGATTGGTTTATTTTCGTTCTAACGTTGAAAGTTTACGAACGTAGTTTCTTAACATAAAGATAGAGACATTGTTTATATTGTCGACGTTGCCATAGAAACAAAATAGATCACTGACTGTATCTGTCAAAATTCAAATATCTGTTAAATATTTTGGATTTTTAGTGAAGACAGCAAAAATATGTCAACCTTTACTGTGATTTTACCAGAAGCTCAATAGGGAAATGAGGCATTTAAGGTCTGTGACTTATGTGAAACAGCTGTCTGACATGTGTACCGGTAGTAGTGATTCTTGGCTACTGCAAAAGGTTACGAATAAAAAAAAATGAAATTATTTCTTATAGGAACAGTTCTAGAGCATTACCCCTTACGTACGTGTTTAGACAAAATAATTTTAGATTAATTTCGATCACTTTATGATATTTAATCTTTGGTATTAATGGACACTATGCGATACGCAAGCGCATTGTTCCGTTAGTGTATTCACGTCATTATAGGAGGAACTACCTATTAAAAGTCATTGCTATTGACGTTAACATAATAATACACAACGGAAAGGTATTTAAAAACGACATCGACAACAATCTACTCAAATACCTGCCGTTTGTGTGCTCAATTGCAGTTCCCCAGAAATTGAGCTTTTGTGTAGCGAGAGAGTTACTCCTGAGTTCCTTCACATTGAAAATCTTAATTCTTAATATTATTTAAATTTTTTTCTCAGTTTCTTCTTTTATTGGGGCGGGGTTGTGTCTACTAGTAACAGGGATAGTTACGTGAAGTTATATGCGGCGATTCCGGCACAGTGCACGTCGGTCTGCGGCGGCTTGTTCCATTACAGAGCGTCGGATTGGCGGAGACGTCGTGTCGGCCGCGGAGCTTCGTCGGCCTCGGTGGAGATATCACGCCATGTGATGTAAATTCTGTTATCCGACGCTGAAGGCACTCGGAACGTAGGTGATCTCCATTGCCCCATCCGGAACACATTTTCTCCTATCTGAGGTATTATGGTACGTGTAGTTGGAGTCCAATTCGCCTTTTGTGCTCTCCGTTGAGGACTGAATACGTCTTAAATTGGGTCTGCTTTTCTGCCACGCGCTCTTGTACTGTGCCGTAGGAGCGGAGATCCTCCACAACGCCCCCCAACGGGAGTCCGAAGGATAGCTCGAATATGCTTATAGTCCGTGGTCCCATTCCACAATAGTCAGCGTCAACGCCGCCAACACTTCCGTGCGCGTGGCGGAAGCGGAGTCCTTGCTTTGCCTTTCGATGAACCTTGCCACATGTAGCGTTTCACACAAACCGTATTACTTACGATCGAAACGTGGATGCCTACGATGTTGGCAGCCGATATATTTATCTCCTCCTTTAAAAGGCGTTAGACTTCCAGCCCTTTTCACCCAGCCAAGTCGTTACTAAACGCAAATTTCAATGTTTATTTCCTGCTCTGACTCGCCATGATCTTGTTCAAAATGGTTCAAATGGCTCTGAGCACTATGGGACTCAACTGCTGAGGTCATTAGTCCCCTAGAACTTAGAACTAGTTAAACCTAACTAACCTAAGGACATCACAAACATCCATGCCCGAGGCAGGATTCGAACCTGCGACCGTAGCGGTCTTGCGGTTCCAGACTGCAGCGCCTTTAACCGCACGGCCACTTCGGCCGGCCATGATCTTGTCGCGTTACGGTGTCACGTTAGTCTCGAACGGAGAAAGTAAAAAGGCGCGCGTGCTCACACTGCAGGCGGAAAACACGTAGCATGCCCGACCCGCTCGGCTGCTAAGCCGGACGAACACCATTAGACCAGCAGGCTCAACTCTTCGCACTGCCAGACTCATGTTATCGTGCCACCCTCAATCGCTCCAGTCAAGAATTGCGAGCTAAATAAATTTTATAACTGATGCCAGTCGGTGCTCGAAGACCTACGATCACGACAATCAAACGATTTCGGATTCTCCACCTACATCTATACTTCTTTACTATATTTTATTTAGTTGATTCCTTTACCCTTACTCTCTGTCTTCATACAATTTGATTGGCTACCAAGTTGTGCCTAATAATAATAATAATAATAATAATGATGATGATTAAATAGTGGTATATATATATATATATATATATATATATATATTTATTTATTTATTTATTTATTTATTTATTTATTCGTAAATTATTATGAATCAGAAACAATATTAATTGTATACTAAATGCATGTTATCTGACTTAAAGAATAGAAAATTCAAATCTAAAAAGAATGATAGACAATATTTGATTCTAGAAGCCATTTTACATTAGGTTGTAAATAATAGAACTATAATCAAACAGAAACAGAGTGAGTACTATCACCTTATGAAGATATGAATGCATTTATATACTGAAGAGCCAAAGAAACTGGTAAACCTGCCAATGTCGTACGGAAGTGCCGCAACACGATGTGGCATGGACTCGACTAATGTCTGTGGTAGTGCTGGAGGGAAATGACGCCATGAATCCTGCAGGGCTGTCCATAAATCCGTAAGAGTACGAGGGGGCGAGTGGGTGGAGATCTCTTACGAACAGCACGTTGCAACGCATTCCGGATGTGCTCAATAATGTTCATGTCTGTGTAGTTTGGTGGCCAGCGGATGTGTACAACTCAGAAAAGTATTGCTACAGACACTCTGTAGTAATTCTGGGCGTGTGGGGTGTCGCATTGTCGTGCTAGAATTGCCCAAGTCCGTGGCAATGTACAATGGACATGAATGGATGCAAGTGATCAGACAGGGTGCTGACGAACGTGTCACTTGTCAGAGTCGTATCTAGACGTATCAGGGGACCCATATCACTCCAGCTGCACGTCATTACAGAGCCACCACCAGCTTCAACAGACCCCTGCTGACATGCAGGGTGCAAGGATTCATGAGGTTGTCTCCATACCCGTATACGTCCATGTCCGCTCGATACAATTACAAACGAGACTCGTCCGACCTGGCAACATGTTTCTAATGATCAACAGTCCAATGTCGGTGTTGACGGGCCCAGGCGAGGCGTAAAGCTTTGTGTCGTGCCGTCATCAAGGATACGAAAGTGAGCCTTCGGCTCCGAAAGCCCATATCGGTGATGTTTCGTTGAATGGTTCGCACGCTGACACTTGCTGATGGCCAAGCATTGAAATCTGCAGAAATTTTCGGAAGGGTTGCACTTCTGTGATGTTGAACTATTCTGTCGTCGTTGGTCACGTTCTTGCAGGATCTTTTTCCGGCCGCAGCGATGTCGGAGATTTCGTGCTTTACAGGATTCCTGATATTCACGGTGCAGTCGTGAAATGGTCGTACGGGAAAATCCCCACTTCATCATTATCTCGGAGATGCTGTGTCCCATCGCTCGTGCGTCAACTATAACACCACGTTCAAACTCTAAATCTTGATAACCTGCCATTGTAGCAGCAGTAACCGATCTAACAACTGCGCCATACATTTGTCTTGTAAAGGCGTTGCCGACCGCATTGCCGTATTCTGCCTGTTTACGTATCTCTGTATTTGAAGACGCATTCCTACACCAGTTTCCTTAGCGCTTCAGTGTATATAAAGATGTATGTAGTCTTGATGACGTCAAAGTACGTGAACGTTCTATCTCTGCTGTAACAGTCACTTTTCGAACTTGTCTCTTTAATTTTTTTAGTTTGGAAACTCATTTGTAAACCGCGATCCACTTTATCATCTGTATCGGAGAGTACCTCTGGTGCCACTGTAGTTTTCTTCCCTTTTCTGTTCTTCACCCGAATATCGCGTGGGGCAAATGTTTGTCGGCAAATCCTCGTACAACATCTGATTTCTCCAATTTTCTCATTGTCATCATTCCCCGGAATGTGAGTGGGAGGAAGTAATATGTTTCCCGACTCTTCTCGGAACGCAGCCTCTCGAAACCTCAACAGTAAGCCTCCCGGTGAAGCAGAAGGCGTCTCTTGTAGTGCCTGCCTCTGCAGCTTGTTGAGCATCTGCGTAATGCTCTCCCTCCAAATGAACGATGCTGTGACTATTTACGCTAATTATAGATGTTTATGTACAGAGTTAATTACCAAAATTTGCCCTAGGCGCTAATCACCTGCTCATTCTCCGTACTTCTTAACAGATCTATTTAAATTACTGATGTAAGATAAATATATTGTCAACCTTGACTTGTATTTTCTTCCGCAATTATTTATTTTGCACAGTTTAATTTCTTGAGTGCCTAGAATGACACTCAGTTGTTGCATACTTGTGGCACACCTCCCACTCGTGCCTCATTTCACAAATCAAAATTCAAACACAGCACGCTGCTTCCCACGTACCAAAATATTTACATTACACACTACCATATTACACGCTAAAATTCGGAGCTCTCTAGCACAAGGGTGGGAAGGGGGGTGCAAGTATTTGAACATGGAGAACTAAGATGTAAAACGTTAATTACTTTGTCTTGTTTAAAAAGCTTTAAGAGTTTTCACATAAAAAATTCGGAGCATTACCTTTCAGCATGCCCTAGTATCTTCCTGAGACTGTCACACAAGACTCCAAGAAACTATGTACCATTATAAGAGTTCCATATTGTTATTCACCACAAGCATTCCTTCAAGGCTTGTGTCTCTTCCCTTGGATATGGCATTTACCAGTGCGAAACACTTTCCGATATGAAATGCCCAAAATTGTTATACAATTCTCTCAGAAACAAGACAATGAATTATGTTGTTCCTTTTATCTCCCCTATTCAGTTCGTAAGATATCACTCGTAGCAGCTTAGGTGTTAAACATATTTAATCGTTCGCTGAAGAACTATAAAAAACTTACTCGTAAATTACAGCTATTGCGTGATGACTTGTGAGTGTAAACCTTTGGGAACGAAAACCTTGTAGAATACAGACTTAAGGTCTTACCACAAGCATATTTGAGCAAGGCGTTTTGTTTCAAAAGTGACACTCGTTGAAGTGGACGTTTTTATTTCAGTACCAATTGTCTGTCATACAACTACTGTCAAGGTAGGACAGGCGTAGTATCTGCTTGCATGAGCACTACGTGTCTTCTATTCAGCGTCTTTATTTTCCATCGACAGCGTAGTGAGGCGCTACAAATGGAAAAATTGATTTTCCGCCCTTGAGTTTGAGCCAGATAAACAGCTACGATACACACTTAGAACGAGTAAGTGTTGGCAGCACCCACCTGTGTGGTGTGGGCAGAGTCTCCGTCCTACCAGCATTCCGACTTCTTCTGTGCGTGGCACGTTCTTAAAGCCAGAGAAAGTAATACAGGGTGGTTATATTTAAAGTGACGGCATTTAGAGTGCTGCAGTTCAAATGGTTCAGATGGCTCTGAGCACTATGGGACTTAATATCTGAGGTCATCAGTCCCCTAGACTTAGAACTACTAAACCTAACTAACCTAATGACATCATACGCATCCATGCCCGAGGCAGGATTCGAACCTGCGACCGCAGCAGCAGCGTGGTTCCGGACTGAAGCGCCTTGAACCGCTCGGTCACAGCGGCCGGATAGTGCTGCAGTGCAGGCTGTATACATCGCATTGCTCATTTGGGAGTCTGCAACCCTGCTCTAATCTTATTATCAGGTTGGTTTCTCCACTCTGTATTATATTATTCGCCTGAATCTGATCTTCAGACAGAATGTATTCGCAACAATAAAGAATGTGTACTCGCAGCAGCTGTATTGTGATTAATAATAACGTCTTGAAATATTTAGAAGCTTAGAACACTACGAATAGAAGTTATTTTTTTAATACAGCGTATGTGGGATCACGTTTTTTATGCTGCCTAAGAATATATAGTTAGTATCCCTCTCATTAAAAAATGCGTACAGTGGGAATCGTATAAGATCGATGCGCGATATATGTTTCTTACTAAGTTCGCGACTGAAGCAAGCGCATGGTGGCTTTTGTGAAGTTCGCTGAGAATTGCCGGTGGTCACACCAGCGATGCACTCCAAGCGCGATGTACATTTTCGAGCGGGCTTTTCTCTTTCTGAGGGCTCCTGCTGTCGGTTGTCCCGCGCTTACCTCGATGTGGCTCTCCCTATAAGTAGGAAATCGGTACAGGATACCACAATGACCAGTTTCTCCATCACGAATGCTCCATACAGCCAAATCGTGTTCAATTTCGTTTCCCTTGATGTCTCAATACGCTGCAGCCCAGTAGGGAGTAGCGCGAAACATTTGTTTTGGTCGTTTAGCGAGTGCAGAGGCACGAGGCAGAACCGCCGCGCGGCGCAGGTGGTAGGGATGGCCGCCTGGGAGGGGAGGGGCGGCCCCGCCTCCTCACGCCGCCACAGCCTCCACCCGCAACACCGCGGCGCGTCTGCGAGGTCGCCTCTGCCGCCACGCGCCACCTAGCAAGGCGCTGGCTCAGCCCGCCAGTCTGCACTTTTGCTGATACACAAAGTACGCAGCTAGGGTGCAGACAGGCCGCGCTCAGCGCCTCAAAGGAAAGGAGACTGTTGTAACGGGCGCTGTAACTGTCAGTTACGTGGCACGTGCGTGACAAAGAAACACAAGATCAGTGACCAGTGTAAGGGTGCTTTATCGTGATGGATGAGAAATGCAGTGATACAAGGAATGGGCAGCCTCTGCCACTGTGAATTAATTTATTTACCACACCACATCGGGTGTGGGAAGGCGATATCATTGAACTATTCGCACAGGCCACCAGTGACAATTTATGGAATCCACGTTTAGTTATCAGGTTCCACAAACTGTCATTGTTGGACTACTTGGTTAAGTATTTATGTCAATAGTTTGTAAGCTATCTATAAAAAATTGGCTGTATGCGATAAAACTGAATATATTGATTTTAAAAACTTTCTCCTAACAAATCTGGCTGTTGGTTAGCCGTGTGTTGCGGATGTGAACAGTGCCGTGAAACAAAACTTTAACCTTCATGAAATGTAAAATTTTAAATAATGAAATGAATCTAATTAAATGCCAAAATAAATTAACTGTGTGCCGAATGAAAACTATACAATTAAAACTCAGTGCCAAAGTACATTATGAGCGTTGCGTCATGAGAAGTGCAATGTTTGACTTGGGATATCCCCAAATGTAAAATCCTTCTCTACTTGGAAGAAAATAACCGTTTGAAATTACCAACACTGTTTACTGGGATGAGATCTGCACTGAAACAAAAGTGATTTATCTCTTGCTCAGCATATTTTTGGTGTCTGGAGTACTAACGTTCTCGAAAGCAAATACAAATCAGCAGATGCATCAGCTAAAGATAAATAATCTACTCTGAAGTTTTTTGACTGTCGGTAAGGATCTGTTGCTGCGCGTGGCGGAAGGTCCAATGCGTACACGACAGAAAATTTAAAACTTCACTACAAATCATGAAGGGAGGTTAAGGAAAATCATGTTTGAGAGATCAAACACTGATTACTGACAAAAAGACTGCACGACACAAGAAGAATCGAACGATTACAAAATTCTCTCATTACAAAGATACAGTACTACAAACATACCTTTAAAATTCCTTCAAAACTGTCACCATCGATATAAAGAATAAGAAAGTACTATAAATGAGTTTTCATCTACATAATAAAGTATTCCAGATAGTTTCTCCCAGACTCACAAATAACATATCTCACTCACTGAAATACTCAGCTGCTCGTTACTATGACTTAAGTAAGAACGCTCCAGCGCTGCACAACTGACCACACATAAAACTAAACATAGAGTGAAGGATCTTATTCACTACTCATACAGTGCACTCATTCATCTTTGTCCCAGTACAGTAAAGGTGAATTATTTACAATAGCAGACACCATATGAGAACCTTACTATTCCATTATATTCACCTTACCATACATGATGATGGAAGCTAGTCTTTTGAAAAATGTAATACGCTGAGTAAATTAATACGTAATTTCACTAGATGAACATTTTTTACGGGTGCTTTTCTCAGACTGCTACAGTCGTCGCCGTTCCACCTTTCCAAGATGTTTAAGTTAGTAAAAATTAAGAGATAATTCCTTTCCTTGGTCTTATCTTTCAACAGAGTCGTGGTTTAAGTTAAAACGATTAATGTATTCAACCTTTTTATACCGTCAGCAAAATTGGATTTTTGAAAGTGCGTAAATTTAGCGTCTGTCACATTATTATATGTAAACACTTAACCACTCAGCCGTTTCTTCAAGTTTGGCCGCAAAAAAATGATTAATGGGAGCCAGATCAAGTGAATATGATGGTCGTGGACTTTCTCTGAAGTGTAGGTCATGTAGCCTTGCAACAACAGTCAGGGACAATTATGGCTCCTAGTTAAAAGATCTAAGGCGTGTATGCTTCACTGGTGTATTACAGAAAGTAAAATACCAGGCAGTATTTCGAATATTTTAAATAATGCGAGTCAACTTTTTCAGAACTGTTAATATCGAGAGACATTTTTCAAACATGTTTAGCTAATATTAAGGATGCGCCTTGAGATGCTGGTTGGATGCGTGCAACAAGAATTAGTTGGGAGGGGGGGGGGGGGACTATCTTCTACAGTACAGCTCTTATCGGCTTCTAGAAGGCTCAACTAGATCAGCCTAAGGGAGTTCTATCAATTCCACTTGATTTTCAAGTTCGTCTGTTTACAACAAACTGGACTCTGGCTGAATCTTCACTCTCGAATCCTTGTCTCCGTATCGCTCCGTCATGCTTTGACGAATCCTCAATCGATATTTAATATTAATGTTTTAGTATTGTTAAATATATATGTATTTTGTTCCCGACAGTGTCAGTTCTATCCTCTGTAGTAAATGGATAAGAAATTCGTAAATGCCTCGCTACAGTTCACTAGAATATGGTATCATAAGTCTGGAGCTAGCGAGAGTGCCAAGAACGCATAGGTGAAATGGCGAAACTTTTTCCTAACAAGTTTATTGCTTGCTACTGGCGTTTATTTGATAAAGTGGATTATTTGTAAATTCATTTTTTGTGATACTGCCACGAAAAAGGCGTGAACATATTGAATTTAACTGAAATGTCCCTATTTATGGCAATTATTATTATCAGTAATTGAGGTGCATTTTGGTAATTTATTTCGCAATGTTTGCGTTAGACAACATCACCAAATCAATTAAGATTTTTATCCTTCCCCAACGAAGACTTGCTTTTGATCAGACTCCTGTGTATCAGTGTTCTATCGTCATGGAGGGTGGTTTTCCGCTTTGCAGGACGTGGACGTTTGGTCCTAAAAGCAGCAAACAGTTGGCTAGAACTTTCAAGCGAAGATGATTTTTGCCATCGTGAATGTGGTCTCTGAGGATCACAACATAATGATGCCACAAAAACAGTCATTACATTTTCTGGAAATGGAACAGATTTTTGCTTTCTTTAGTGCTCTGCGTTAAACAGGTCTGAGTGCTAGTGGCGATTTTCCCCCATGGTTAGAGGAAGTCGCACTGAGTGGAAACCTTATTAGTAATAAAAACTTCGTGCAAAATGTGTTGTATTCGGTATATGGAAATCTTTGCAATGTAAGCGAGCTCGCGTACCTATAATGAGCCATTGTTGAGTACAACACAGTGAGTTTTTGCCTCCATCTCTCTGGTCATCCAGGTTTTGCAGTTCCTTAGCACTCATCATCTTCAGTAGATACAGACCACGACTATATCCTGCCATCACTTTTTTAACAGTAAAAAAAAAATAATGAAATCAGTTCGAAACTCATAACAATATTTAGCCGGCTGTTAGACGATCATGTACTCCAACAACATTTATGGACAGATTAAGATGTCACAATGCGGCCATGTTGTCAACAATAGTTTAACATAAGACAGCAGTTGCAGATGTCTGTCTGATTATTATGTAATCCTAACTGTCTCACAGGAGATGTCAGCGTGGACAATATTCATACCACTATTCGAGACTTTGGTAACAAACTGAGCTCACGTTCGGCGGACATGTAGTCAAATCCCCTTCGGCTGTCCAGATTTAGCTTTCCCACGAAATCCCTAAATAGCTTAAGTCAAACGCCAAGATACTTCGAAAAATGACGCAGTTGATTTTCCTTTTGTAGTATTACTTGAACGGTCCTGCTTTGGTTATTTTGAACATTTGAGAAATAATTACTTTTCTCCATGAGCTTAGTTTTGAAAGGTTCTGATTTATAAGTGCCGAGGATGAATTTAAAAAAAATGCAATGGCTCTGAGCACTACGGGACTTAACTTCTGAGGTCATCAGTCCCTTAGAACTACTTAAACCTGACAAACCTAAGGACATCACACACATCCATGCCCGAGGCAGGAATCGAATCTGCGACCGTAGCGGTCGCGCGGTTCCAGACTGTAGCACCTAGAATCGCTCGGCCATTCCGGCCGGCGATGAATTTCGAGAGGGTTCCTCAATAATGAGCAGTTATTGCTATATGGTAGTTGCAGCGCAGGTTATGCAATCAGTAATCTGAAGTTCCTTCAAGGCAATTACATTCATTAATTTTGTTATGTTTTACAGTTATGGATCAAGAATAAATGTGGAAATAATCTCAAATTGGAATCTTCTGGTATTTTTTCCAATAACTTGAGTTTCAGTAGTGTAGAGATGTCAAAAGTGCACAGCGGCCGTGGCATAAGGATTCAAGATAGTGGAAAGGTCTCCAGTTTGAACTGTGTTCAGGGAGAGCTTTATATTATGTTAGCAGATAATAAACTCACCTATTCAGATTAATAAATCCTGTCTGACAATTTCAACATATCCTTTTCATGTCAATTTTCGGGTGTGGTTCACTTGAGTCGACAAAATGTTTGACAAAAATTACGCATTAGACAATATTTTTCAAGTTTAAGTACTAGGCTTGAGCAAACGTTCTGTATCAAACTCCATCTATTGTGATGAATGTGTTGTAAACTATAATACAACGTATGTACGTACCTCAGAGTAACCTTATTTTTTTTAATGAAATCAGAAGGCATTGAGTCTTGCTAGTTATTTAAACCATATATAGCCGAAGACTACAACAACTCCGAATTTTCAGAAGTTGAAAAGGAACGAAACCAATAACGAACAGATTTTACGAAAGCTAATATTTATTTTTTAAGAAAAATTAGCAACTTTTTGAATACTTTGGAATCTAGCATGCAAGTTCAACATTAATTATCTCTTGAGATGAATGTTACGGCAAAAGAAACAAGCAGACAAACGTTACGCAAAGGCAACGCCAGTTTACCTGTGTAGCAATAGAGGTGGAGAGGAACTAAATCCAGTATTAGGACTTCCTTCAGTATACCATCAAGTAGATGGTATTACCGTATAGTAACTTTTATTTTATTAAACGATTTATTAATAAATTATTTGCGAAACTATTTTCTTCTTTGAGAGGGTTATTATTCTTTCATGTGGCGATTTAGTTAAATGCTTCGAGTTTTAATATGTTGTCACTTGAGTTTTAATTCGAAAGTCAATAAATCCTAAATGTGATGGGCGTTGGAGCTCTGGTAATGTCTTTAACTGCAGCTACACCGAAAAATTAGCCTCCACTACAACATAAGAGAAATCTTACAGATTGTATGGAAAAGGCATTTTAAAAAGCGAACACAAATGATCACTACAAAGTCGGACCGGCCGAGAGTGTTTAGGGGCTAGTCACCCGGTTGCTCTTATGTCGGGACACATTCACAAGCTATGAGCAGTCGAAACGTGTCTGATGACATAAGTCATAAGAGGAGAAATGGAGCATGAAGAGGAGGAGGTGAAGGAAAAGAAGTAGTAGGATGACCAGATGGGAAAACAGAAATGGGAAGAGGAGAAGGAGGAGACGAATAAGAGAAAGAAATAGGAGGAAGAAGTCTCACGTGTGAGATCGAGGCAACAGATAAACAGATATTTGCGTCAATTCCTGGTCCAGCCCGTGTCGTATCCTGGCTCGGAGTTCCATGATTACTTCCAGCTACTGCAAGTGTAGTTTTTAGTTGAACCGACGTAACGTCACTCACTCTAACCAATTTCAGCATATTTATGAACAACAGGATCTGCAAAAGCTGTGTCGCATTTAAGCTGTATTGTTAATGGAGCGGCGCTGAAGAAACGACTGGTTGACAGGCTGTTGTTATAGAGTTAAATAATATACAAGCAGAAAATGACTCGTTCTCTGGAGGAACTGCGTGTAAATCATTGTCTAGGATGTTCTTCTTCGATTTTCCGTGGCGTAGCGAATGACCGTGCTCTGCTATTCTTTAGCATGACAGCATCTGATTACTCCCTCCGTCCTTGTCCACCTGAGCAGTGCTATCTTTGCATAGCTGTCAATGGAGTGTTAATTAGTATTTAGATGAAATCATAGCGAGTTTACACAGAAAGTCTGAGAATAATAAAGAGGACTATTGTAAGTGTAATCTATAAAAATATTAAGCGAATCATACAATATACAGTTTGCGAAGGTCATGAAATGTACATAACAAGACGCTTTAATCTGAATTAAGCGAAATGATATTCCACTTCGTATAACCGCTACAAGAGATCAGCAGAGAAAAAGATGTGACTTTTAAGTCTGGAACAACGACAGACTGGAAATATGTCCCTTGTGAATGAACTATTGTCACTTCATTTTTAGATACTAGTTTAAAATCCATGTGTCTAAAGTGATGCAGTAATTATTAGTGGCGAAAACATCTGCTAGTTGCTGGAAATCTATAAACAGAGACAGAGCAGTCAATGTGCAGCGAAAGGTAGCCAATAATCAGCTTCAATACATTCAAATCAAAATTTTAATGGAATAGATGACAAGTGTAATGTACGACACCTTAGGACTTCCTTGTGCCAACAGCCGTCCAGTTTCATCATAACATGGTAATGGAAAGTTTAATGATGTTCACTAACTCTATTTCAGTCACTTACACTGTTATGCCTGTAGAAAATATTGAAATAAAGGGTGATTTCGTGATGATGTTACTAACTTTCAGGTATGATGGAGAACGGTAACTGTATCAACTTGAGGTAAGGGAAACTGGTCCGGAAACGATAGTAGTAAGCGAAAATCGTTCTGATACCTTTGACAGTCGATCTCTTCTACTGCAAGCTTCTTGCTTTTGATATTTTGGGAGGACGTAGTATAAAACTCTTCTTTATGAAGCTTAATATTGACCTGTCAATATATCAACTTGTAATGTCTCAAGGGCAGATTCAGCGATCAGAGGTTGATTTTAGGGACACACTCAAAAGTTTTAAATCCTTTCTGTCCACTCTTCCAATTGTGCCTGCTCATTATCTGTTTCAATATTGACTATAAATCCCTATAACAGTCGCAAGAGTATTGATTATTCCTTTTTACAAACACAACATTATGGAATTGTGTGTTACTTAAATTTCTTCGTTTGCGGTATCTCCTTCACAGTCGTAGATTTTGACATACGAAGGCATAAGAATAAATCGATCAAAATTTCGCTTCCTTAACTCTTCAAACTCAACTTGCAGCCTCTTCTATTTCGTGTAACGACCTTCTAGTATTTTCGCGTCTCTGTCAAAAATGTTCAGCATAACATGCTGTGCTCAAAGACGGTTACAGTCCTATACGTCAAGCAAGAACTTTTCGCCATCACCCACTTCTTTGCGATCACTGGAAACCTTTATCTGAGAAAATGCAGTGCAGTCTGTTTCAGTACGTATTAACAACCACCACTCACGCCACATGGCAGATGCACACATATACAGTTCTACCAATGTTCGCCGCCACTTCCTGTAGTAACGAAGTTCCATTGCATAGAATTTCATCGGTCTACAGTATCCTTTGTTTTGGATACAGTTGGATTCCGAGGAACGATATCACAGATTGTGGTTTCGTCGTTATTCTTTCCACCGTGGGTGCACAGCCAAAGGAATACGCCTAATACTATCTCTGGACATGAGAAAAGAAGCCGAGAGGTACTGTCATATTAAGGAAAGAAAGTTAGCAATTACTGCCCCGTCGACGTCAGGATCATAACAAAAAGAGCGCTATCTAGGATGAAAGAAGAAAGGGATAACGAATCGGACGCGGTCTTACCAAAGGAATAGTCTTGGCGTAAGTCTGAAGTGATTTAAGGACACCACGGAACAAATAAATTTGGAAAGGTGCGTGGGAGCTTGAACCCCGCTTCTTCTGAAAGTGATTGCAATGCCTGTCCTCAGTCTAAAGTCTTGACTTGGAACGTGAGCCGAAGTTGAGTGAGGATTTGCCGCGAGTGGTGAAGTTCAGGTCAGTTACAGCTCACACCTCACAATGAGTAACATTTACGTTGCTCATCAAAGATACGACTCACTATCACTCGTGTTAATTCATAGGCACTGTACTAAGGAACTAAAATTTTCGTCACCTCTTGTACCAGTATTTTTACTACTTTAGTAAAGTGTTCCATAAATTTTGTACGTTTCAACACAATAACATTGATATCCTTAGTAAACGAGATGTCATTCAATGGAAAGACTTCGTATTACGCGGCCTCTGTTCGTTGTGCAGCAGAACGGACTGGAACTCAAGCTGTTGATGAAGTAAAGGTTTCTTGCTGTAGAGATTGTGATAGCATGCATTTTCTTTGTTCTGTAAGCTGAAGATAATGGGGAGAATAACGTATTGTTTCTCTTTAACACGCCAAGAGGAACTAAATCTTATTACAAACGATCCACCAAATAAAAGAACAGGAAATTAAGCCCGCCGTGCCATTCTTCCTCTCCAACAAACAAAGCCATTAACCTGGAGGTGGTTTTGTATCAGTTACTGCCAGTGAGAAACTAACTTTTCCTTCGTTCAGAACTTGTTCTGCCGCTAAATGGTGCGTACAGCCACTAGAAAGCGTATGCAGCGAATGAAGTCGTAGTCATGTAGAGGGCCAATACAGAGAAATCATAGGGCGGATTAAGCATGTAGAAGGAATTGTGGTAGCTACGATTCGAATGTCTTTGACAAACGGTGGGCTGTAAAAGTCAGTTAGCTGGGACAAGCACTAAGTCAACGGCTGGACTCGGCGACTGCTCACATAAAGGCAGATCCGTCGTTAGTACGTTTCGGAAGAGGAACAGTGTTGGTGAAACCGGTAACAGGCAACACTGTGTTGCACTTCTGAGGAACAGTTTTATACTTTTTTATCAGTATATAAATAATTACTTGGCAGATTTTATAGATTTATCTTGGACGTCCAATAAAAGAGACTTCTAAGGAATAATTTTATTCTTTTTTATCATTCAATAAATAGTTACTTGGTAGATTTTATAGATTATATAATGATTCTTTCTCTTCTCTTTTTATCTATTGACAGTATGAAGATGACTACTAAGTGTCAGAAAATGGTCACAGTATTGTGAAATGCTCATGTGTCGTATAGTGTATTTTAAAAAAAAGAACTTTGGAACGTAGCACGCTCTGGAAAGGCTATAAGCTACCAATTCGAGCACAGTTTTTTTCTCAAGAAAAATACAAAAAATTGCGCTAAACTGATCACGAAACGGTTTTTGGCCGCGATGAAAGCGGTTCTTTAATCTATGGTAATGTATGGAAATAACTTTATGCGTTGACAACATACAACGCAGTTGATCTCCTACAGCCTACAGCCAGTTTCACGTACTCATATGGGGAGGGAATGATAAAAATAGAAGCGACATTTCGTGAAGAAGTGCAGAGCTTGCTGGACAGATAAAGTCATGCATAAGCGCTAACGCGTGACCGTTTTCCGAGGAGTCAATGAATTGAAACAAGCAATTAAATGGAGGAAAAAAGTTACTATTTCCAAATTTGTCTCGTTATTTGCGATTCAGAACACTGACGGACAAAATTTACCGTTCCTAATTATATGTTTTTTCGAACACATCATGGGCTTTTGTGCAATGATGAACTCGTTACAATCTCCATCAACGCATCAAAAAAGCTAAAACTCAGGAGGGGTCGCTGTGCGAAACAGCTGCAGGCACCTCACCATAGCCTAGGTCGCGAACGCTCCCTAATGTTGTGACCCGCGACTTGCTTTGAAATCAGGTGGTGGAAGAAACTTTCGCCTCCAGTATTTGGTTGGAAATGAGGAAAAGTGTGTATTGTCTGCTGGACAATACTGATACAGGATGGGGCACATAAAAGTGGCCCAGATAACAGTGTTCCAGGGTACAAACAAACACAACAAGGAAAAGGAGATACAATACTAACCTGACTTTAGCAGGTGTTAAAAATGACCACCATTCATTTCTTGGCACTTTTGGGTTCTTGTCAGCAAGTTGCTGAAAGCGGGTCGAAGTTGGACTGCTGGACTTGCTACAGTCTCATCCGGAATGTTCTGCTGCAGTTCTTGAACACTACGAGGATTGTAGGGATACACATTTGACTTTGTGGGCTCTCCATACAAAGTAATCGCGCACTGACAAGATCAGGTGACCTGGGTGGCTAACTAGGGCCACGACCAGACTCACCTCTGCTAACAGCTCTGTCAAGCCTGAAGACTGTGTAAATGTGCGGCTTTACGGGCAGTTGTCTCATCTTGTTGGAAGTTGGTGTTAGTTTGGTTACGTGCATAGATTCACGTCCAGTCGTAGCCATTCGTCCGTGCCACTTTTACTCGGCCCACTCTGTACCAACGTCATTAGTTAGAACCGAAATACCTCCGCAGTGACTCATCGAGGCTACGTAACGCCGTATCTTCGCTGGGTAGGCTAAGCTCGGCGGCCCCCTCGGTCCTGTACTGCCATTAAAAAGAGAATGCAGCACCCTGAAGACCGAAATCATTTTACTCGCAAGTGAGGTTAGAGCTAATTCATCGTTGTAGGAGTGCATGAAAACAAATTCGCAGCAATTGAAACACACAGTCACGATAAAGCGTGCCAACTGTCGTACAAATACACAGAGTAATCCCCTCTGCAACATAGCCGTGTATTCTCGTATGCAAACGATCATAAAAGTGGCGAAGGTCATCCTGCGACAGGCAGCCCCCATCATCTTGTGCATTTTGGTGCACTTAGACAATAGTTCTTGCAGGCTTTGGAAAACAAGAACATTCTCTCTTACGTGTTCAGTTGGCGAGAGATCTGGTGGTCTTGCTAGACAGGGCAGTTGTACATCACGAAGAGCACGTTGCATACTAGCAGCCGTATGAGAACGTACAATGCCCTATTGGAAAAGGACATCATCTTCCTGTCAAGAACTGGCAGTAGCATGGGAATGGCAAGCTGTGCACTGTAGCCGATACTGGTTACTTTACCCTGCAGAAACAGCAAATGCGACCCCGAGTTGTAATTGATGGCCCACCACATCATGAAGCCTGGGATGGGACTTGGGTGTCGAGGGCGAATACATTCTGGAATAGACAGCTCACAAGGTCTACGCCATGCGCGTGTACGTCCATCACTCGCATACAGATGGAATCTACTCTCGTCACTGAAGACAACTGAGCGCCATTCCGCTCCCCACTCAACTCCTTCACGACACCAGAGTAGCCACGCTTGGCTGTGTTGTGTTTTCAGAGGTAGTCTGGCCAAGAGCACACGTGAGCTCAGTTCTCCTGCAAGGAGGCGGTTCCCAGTGGTCCTTGATGGCACAGCAAGTGTAACATGTGTCCGGATTCCGTACCTGGATGATGTTCGGTGGGCCACAGTTCCTTGCACACTGCGTCCGTCTTAACATGCGTTTGTATATGCGGACGTACAGAACCTGCTATGCAGGTTGAAAGCAGTGACATACCACCGATACACTGTGCCAGCCTGTGCGACAATCTGTCGATACGTCCATCCAGCTTCCCTTAAGCCCACCAATCGAACCCGTTCAAATGGGTGAAGCTGTTCAACAGGAGTACGTACTCGTCGGTGGGACGTAGTTGCGCCTTAATATGAATGTTGTAAACACTGTTCACCGTTGAACTCACAACAGTTACTACCTGTAGAGTGAAAACAGAGTTTGCACAGACAGATCTCCTAAGCGTCATCTGATAGCCAATGACCATGAAGAATGAATGATTAACGATTCAGTCCCTCAGTACGTACATTTTATACCCCGCTTCCAATTAAGACAATAGCTGAGGGCATTGCAGTTTTTTAATCTGGAAGTGTGTTAAGGACCAGCAGCCATTACCGGATTTTAACTTTTCTCTGCCCCCCCCCCCCCCCCTCATTTTGGAGTACACGACAATACAGTTGACACATACATATCACCGTGTCAAGAACTAAATCATTATTCTTATCACACAACACTGAAAGGTCACAATGCAAGGAACCAAACCAGCACTAATAAATTTATGCAACTGAACTGCATTAGTTAATCGAACCTACCAGTCTCCAGTTTTGTCACCTATTTAAATATACTTTACATCTACAACTGCATTTACAGAGCCAATCTGCATCTCACGCTTAAGTCTTCGGCAAAGAGTTCAGAGAAGCACGTTCAGAGTATTTCTCGACCCTCCCAGTCTCGAATAGTACGTGGGAAAAGTGAACACCTCAATCTTTCTGCCCGAGCTCTGATTTTTCTTATATTATTACGATGGTCATTGAAATTTAGCAAAAAGATATCGGCGCAGTAAAGAATCCCTTTGTTTTAATGTGTGCACCCTAACTCATGTATCATACCTGCGACACTCTCTGCCCCATTTCGCAATTTACAAACGATTTGTCATTCTTTGAACTTTTCCGGACTAGCGTAATACAGGCATTCTCTTTAGTAGATTTGGTGTGTCTTCGTTCTGCCACTAAAACACAGCGTTTACTTCGCCTTCTCAAATACATTTTCTGTGTAATGGAACTAATTAAAGTTGCTCGTAATTGTAACCCCTAGGTACTGAATCGAATCGACAACTTTTAAATTCATATAATTTATCAAGTAGCCGATATTTAAAGTATTTTTCTTTATTATTCATGTAGAGGATCTCACACTTTTAGCTTCAACTGCCGCTTTCCAAACATACAGATGTAGGGGCTAAATCTCTCTGCAGTTTGTTTTGATCTGTTGATGACTACAACAACATCAATTGCAAACTGTATAAGCAAGTCTTGTTCACATTGTCTCCTATATCGTGCACGTAGATTAATAACAGGAGAGGGTCTTTAAAGCTTACTATAGAAAACTCCGATAGCACTTCTGTTTCAGTAGATGACTTACCATCTGCGACCTTTCTGACAGCAAATCACGAATCCAATTACACATCTGAGATGATACTCAACCGGCACGCAGTTTAGAAGCTGCTTGTGCGAAACGGCGTCAAAAGCTTTCAGGGAATATGGAATCATCTTTAGACCCCTATGGACAGCACTCGTAATATCGTGCGAATAAAGAGCCAGCCGAGTTTCACAAGAACGGCATTTCCTGAATTCGTGCTTTTTATATGTCAGCAGTTTGTTTTCTTCGGGTATTTCATAACGTTAAATCATAATATATGGTGTAAGATCCTACTGCAAATCGATGCCAGTGATGTGGGTCTATACTTCAGCTGATGACTTCTATTCCCTGTCTTTCCCTTCTTGATCACCCTGAACGACCTTCCCCTCTCCCGCATCCTTTCTAGCGAACTACGCATTACATTCGCAAGATGTCTGCCACAGTGGCGAGGTAAACCGGCCTTGTGACCAGACACAGGAGAGGAGGAAGCAAGGTGACACGGGGCCGGGCATTCCCACATTAATGGGAGCCGCCGTCTGTGGCCGGTTTTAATGGCCGCCGGCTGCTCTGACACCGTTACGCCATCCTAGTCTCTAGTGCCCTCTCTGTCCAGGCTATAACACATGTGTCACTCAATGCACGCTCTAAACATCAGCATTCCTCTTCTTTTCAAATAATAAATCTATATCTCTGTGTAATGTTCAGAACAGTCTTCCCTTGATTGAGGCTTTCCTTCAATTCAGATAACTCATTGGATTACTGCTCAGTAACAAGATAATCGTAAAATGTAAATACCACAAACGGATTAGACCCTAGGCCTGTTCGGACTGGTCGACCGTTACCTACAAGGCAGAAGGAGGAGCGATCTATGATCGAGGAACACCCGATCAGCATGTCGCCGATCCTCCAGCCGTTACTGCCAATAAATGAATCGTTTTGATGCTGCTGCTTCTTTATCCAAGAAGCTCCTCATTCTTATCCACAAGGCCGAGTGGACTCCGTTCCAGACCCCCATATCTCGAAGAAACCTGAGAGCTAACGACAATTGAACCCATATCCATCCGTAACTGAAGGCGGCCTCAGATATAACATCAGAATACAAATTCCCTGCGTAATCATTCCGCTGGTAGTCACATAATCGAACAAACCCATGCGCATGTCGTTCCAAGTAGCAACACGTAGTGGGATCGTGATGTTGACCAACTTCCCCTCCAGTTTACCGTCGCAGACTCTAGGCAGGCGTCTACCCCATCACATGGATCTCTCATGACCCGCTAGTCTTCGTTCAGTAATGCACTGTCAAGGGACATTAATATGACCACCTTTGAAAAGCCTGAAAAACCACCTTTTGCAGTGCAGACCGCTGCGAGACGTGTTGGAGATAGTCAATGAGATTCTGGAAGATACTGACAGGGATGCTGAACTATGTCAACTCCAGTTCCATGGCCACCTGCGCTAGATTTCACGGTTGAGGACGCATGGCTCAAACTGCCCGATCAAGGTGGTCACACAGATCCTCGATTGGATTTAAATCAGGGAGTTTGATGCCACTGGCGTACAGTAAACCCATCCTGATATTCTTCGAGGTACGCTCGTACACTGCGAGCGGCGTCGCACGTTGCATTGTGCTTCTGGTAAATCCATTGAGCCGATGAAAAACAAACTGCACGTAGGGGTGCACATGGTCCCCAAGCATAGATGCGTACTTACGTTGATCCATTGTGCCTTCTGGAATGACAAGTCACCCAGAAAATGCGCTCTGGCCCGGACCCTTCTGATGACTGTTGCAGAGTGTTTGGCTTCAGATATTTCGTACCGTAAAACGCCATTGGCCATCTGTTCGATGCAGCTTAAGATGTGATTCATTTAAAAAGCCCAACAGTCGCCATTTAGTGGTCGTCCAGTTGTAGTACTTGCGCGCAAATTCCACCCTTCATTGTCAATGAACAGCAGTCAGCACGGGAGTATGAACAAGGCACCTGCTGCACCAGTGTTTGCTGAATGGTTGTTGAGGAGGCACTGTAGGAAGCCCCTTGGTTCAATTGGGAGGTCAGCCGCTCGACAGTCGCCTGAACACACCTCCGCAACCGTTATTGATGCGTGTCATCTATAGCCCATGATGCACGACAGACTGCCTCGGCGCCAGTTTTGGATAGCGTCATTTTACGAAGCACGGTATACTTTAACCGCGGTGTCACACGAACAGTTTACAAACTTAGACGTTTCCATTGTTGGCCCGAAATCCACTGATCATGCCCTTTTGGACGTCAGACAAATCGCTCCGTTTCCTCATTATGGCAACAACTGCAGTTTTCCGTGTCCCCCCACCAGACACGCTTTATTTATTCTCCATTACTAGTGCTGCCACCTGCAGTTTGAGTGCTGTTATAGCACGTTGACGTCGAGCATAGGTTGTGGTCATGTTAATGTGTCTGGACAGCGTAGTGACCGACTTGGGCATCGACGATGTTGGTGGGTTAGATGTTCACATGTTCAAATGTGTGTGAATTCCTAAGGGGCCAAACTGCTGAGGTCATCGGTCCCTAGAATAACACACTACTTAAAATAACTTAACACTAAGGACAACACTCACACCCGTGCCCGAGGGAAAATTCGAACCTCCGGAGGGACGGGGCGGCTTAGACTGCCACGACATCTAGCTTGTAGAGCTGCTCACGTTGTTTGGTTTGGACACTACTCTCCTGTTGGATGGCATGTACTTGCCTTGCTCCCATCTGTGAAACAAGTTACATAGCCACCTACACTTTCAGTATAGACCTTTTCACAGTTTCTGTTCACGCTTCGCGGGGTTGCAGAGGGGACTTAGTAGATAAAGATTTTATAAGGAACCCACGTGAGGAAATGTGCCGTTTGTATATAAAATAAGTTTCCAATCTCGGCGTGAATTAGGACTTACGTCGTAACGCAGAAGAGAAGCCGATGACGAGTGCTCGAGGTACTGCCCATGCCGCAGCCCCCTGTAGAGGACTTAGGTCGTAGCCCATCGACTCTGCCGTGTTCATAAATGAAGTGGGAGATTTGGAAATGATCCGATCTTCAAACTTATTCTATGTCCAAAAGACACAGTTCCAGACATGGGTTCCGTATTAAATCCTCATCTACTAAGTCCCCTCTACAACCTCTAGAAGTCTGCGAGAGAAGTTGTCAAACTCCTGTATAATTATTGTAGAGTCCTAACCAAGGTACAGTCTGACATTTTCCATATAAACAAAGTATTTCCAGAGGAAAACGTCACGATAAAAGACATGAAAACTCGAGTCTTAGGTTATTGGAGGTATGCTGCCACGGGAGCGTAGGTCCGCAACTGGTCAGTACTGAGGAAACTGGATAATATTTTATCTCATCCGTTTCAGCTGCGCTGATATAAAAATTTTATTGCAGTGGTTACCTGTTTCGGGCTGATAGCCCATTTTCAAACACATACTTTGCTATAAGCCGTAATTAGTCATGCAATATTGTTCCAAAAGGCATGAATAGCTTTTCTAGAGAAAGGTGTACTGTCAACAACAAGTACTCTCATTGATTTTAGCTTATGTGTCTGTTGTGCCTGACTGGCAGAACGAAAGTGTGTCAGTCAGGCGCAACAGACAGATAGGCTAATATCAATGAGAGTACTTGTTGTCCACAGTATACCTTTCTGTACAGAAGCTATTCGTGCTGTGATACTGTATGACTAATTACGGTTAATAACAAGGTGTGTGATTTAAGAATGGGAGTGTCAGCCCGAAACCAGTAAACACATAACAAAAATTTTACACCAGTGCAACTGAGACGGATGAAATAAAAAATTATCTGATGTCCTTGAATCTTAGGAACTGTATTACAGTCCTGGCCCACTAAAACATCAATGCACATGTATGAGCAGTAATGAAATTAAAACCAGAGTAAGACCAGCCTGATGACTCTGACGACGACCCTTATAGCTTGTTTCGAAGGTCATTTTGTTTTTGCAGATTACAAAAAATAATTTTTCAAGTTCTCATCTGACTCTGGATCACATTTTAGATGTGTATCAATACAAAAATGCACAAAATTTGGCACGAGGGTTGTCTGTTGTAGCTGATAGCCATATTCCTCTTATCACTGTGGAACGAATCTGGCTCTGCAACGCAGACGAGTGTCTCTCTGGAATTCATGTGCGGTTAGGAATACATCGGTTATGTGGAGAGTGCTTACAAAAAAACATTAACGTAAACCATTGCTTTTGTGGCACTGCCCACAATGCATGCGCCGGGGAGACCCAGATGAATCCTCCCACAACTGACCATTGTACGTTTCACAATGCTCGTGCTGAACAAACATTCTCCACGAAGTCTATTGCATGAATCCTTTGTGTTCCATGTAACTGCTGCACAATTTAACAATCCCATCACTTACTCTCTCCTATGCGTAGCTACTCTTATGATGAAGTAGGTTCAGAACAAAATGTCTTGGTGAGTGTCTTCAAAGTGTGTGTGATTACACCACTTGATGGTATTGCATCATTTTTTCACATCCTGCACAGATACATCGCATTTTTTTTTTTTTTACATTACCAAGTTGATTATTTATTCCTGAGAATTACCAGGGGGTCGAAACTGGTCATTTGCTTCACAATTATGAATAATTTAATCCTTATCGGTATAAATATTCTCATATAATGTAGTCTTGCTGCTGAATTTATTTTTCACAAAGGATATTGGATACATCAACGACCGTCCTACATTAGACGTTACTACTACTACTCCCTGGATCTTAAGCAGTAGCGTTGATATACATTTCGGCAGACCTGTCTCTTTCTCGGACGCAGTAAGGACTACAGCGAGATCCATACACATTTACTAGGATCAATCGGATACCTGCTACAAGCTACAACTTCGAGAGAAACCTCTTGCACTCTTGAGAGCTGACAGTCCGCAAGCAATAAGTCTTATCTCTGGGGTAATACTCATAAAAGGAAAAGAATAATGAAAGCACATTAGCATAGAAACAATGGTCTCTCAGAGAGTCGATCGATTAGCAGGAGAGCATACGCTTCAGTAACAGGGCACAGGAACAAACTCGCCACGCCAAGACGTAGCGAACTCAGGGCCTTTTCGTGGAGCAATCGCCAACCGCAGCCAGCAGTCCTCACAGTGATGGAGTGCTGGAGTTTTTTCCTCACTGAGCGAAGAATCCTAGAAGAGCTGTTACGTCGATTGAAGAAATACTGTTGAAAGAAATGCATCGCCCGTAGAGCTTCCATCAAGATGTAACACAATGTTCACTGACCCGCCCATTCATCAACAGCTCCTTATCCGAAATGTGCCGAAAGGCATACTTTTAAGAATCACACGACCAGGTGTTAAGCCCTAAACGACGACTGGTTATGTCCTCCGCAATACTCTCGGTGTCTTTGTGCGTGCAAGCCACTAGGGCGAAGGGCAACACATTAGAGCACAAATCAGGGTACCAATTCGGTAACGTGAAGGACGAGCTCTCTGATTTCTTATCCGACATCAAACTCAATGTTTCTGTGTCATCGCATCACAATCAAAATTAGAGTATTGTGGAAGCAGCTGACAACACATCACCGTGAGGCCTAGATAAATCACATGTTCTGGTACGTCATAAGGCGACAGGCAGTCGCGGTGAGCTAGTGTCATCATGGACGATTATAATTAATGCGCGAAGTCACACTCAGGCATCTCCTCAGCGCTGGCGATTAGTCAGCTCTCTGATTAATCCTGATTCCAGTCATCAGAATGCGGTTGTTCATTCAGGAAAAGAGCGAGCTTTCGTAACAGTACTGGTTTTCGCTATTATAATTCTAGACTAAACAGTTTCAGATTCCTCAAGTTATCGTGTATTAATTAACTTTATAAGTAAATCTCTTCACTGTTTAGATTGAAATCAAGAAGACGCTGTAAATAATTGCTGGTCTGTTCTAGTGAGTGAACATATAACACAGAAAGGGTCGTTTGTAAGTATGAAACGAAAACGAAAGAGTAATATGTGACCCCTACTACTACCTGCGTCAACGGACTGCTTAAAAGCAAACCATCTACGAAAATTTATGCCGCAAAAACATGGAAAACAAATTTAAAATTTTTCTTACTCCTTCAGCAAGTATTAGATTCGCGGAAAGGCGCAATTCTTCTATTGTTAAAATGAAGTAGCAAAAAAAATAAAAAAAAAATAAAAAAAAAGTTGAAGGGTCAGCAACTTTGCGGCACTATTTCAGTATGACACACAGCCAAAGCTGCAGTCTCTTTAAGTGGAACTTCCAGGTTCTTAGATACGTTTATCCCTTCTTAACCACAGCCGCAAATAGGAAACACACGCCAACTTACGCCCCCATGAGCTTTCAACGAAATAGGATGAATAGAAGTAAACATACAAATTGTTCTGACAGCAACGGGAAAGAAATGGCCCTATCTGTGAAGTAGACTGATGTTCTTAAGTCCATGATGAAAGAGTGAATTATGGCAACCGACGTTTCATTTATCTATAAATAAAAGGACCTTTTCCACATTAAAACTGCGACGTTTTGTGGCAACATCTTAATCGAGAATATCGTAGTATGTTGGCTCTGACTAAAAACTGTTCGGCAAGTAAGCGTTACGTCATGACTGAGATGATCGCTGGGAGATTCGTCATGCCACACAGACTACTTTACATTACAGTGTGCAATCGCTGCCCTACAAAATGCTCAAGATCCAAAAGCGTATATAAATTCTGAGTTTGAGGAAGAATTGTGTGTATTCTGCTGCGGGAATCTAATCGAGATGAACGATGTGCTCCGAAATATTTTCACCTTCCCCTGTATTGCACTACGCTGTCGGTTTCGTCACAGACTGCTTGCAACTGGAAAATCGTTTGCCGTTCACATTCATGCCTGATGGATGGACGTTCGACGCTCTTCCTCTACTAGCAACTCACCACGACTTATCCGGTTTCAGATAAATTTTCATAACTGAGCGCCCAGCGGGTCTGGCTGACATACGGAGGTCCGGGATTCCATTACCGGTATTGCCAGGCCTTTTCCTTTTCGGGAGTACTAGAACCATGTGCACTCAGTCTCGTGATAGCAACTTAGGAACTACTTGTATGAGAAGTAGCGGCTGTACCTGGCAGTAGTCTATATGGCCTGCTCGCGAATTTTTATTTTATGTTAATACATGGCGAATGTCCGGCAGGATGCATCGTTTCCGTTAACTCATTCAGTCCGCCGGTGCATCCAATCTGCACTTTGTCTATGTCCCTAAACGAGCAGGTTCCTTATTTTACGAAGCTACGAAATGCATTTTTTTACTTAACTTTAGTTTTGACTTCGAATCGTGCCTCCAACTGTCCACTTGAAAGCGGGAGTGAGGTAGTCGTAACGCTTAGGCTGATCACTCATATATATCGATATGCGGTTGGTGGTACCAACAGCCCACTCCCCCCCCCCCCTCCCCGTAATGAATGCAAGCCTGAATGGGAATACTTAATTGGCTATTTCTATTCTAAATAGCAAGTACCATGAGTGAACGAAACAACGTTGTTTCCAAACAGGTCACACAATGCATATTGTGCGCAACTGTCGGTATAGTTCACGTTCAACCAGTATATGCTAAGCAAGTATGCCACGTGGTTATAAGCAAATAAACAAAGCAATATCAGCTCTACCATAGTAATATACTGTATTGTTTTAATACATGCGTTTCCATCTCAGATACTAACATCTTATGCAGAACTTTGTGGTTTCTTACCAAAGTAAGGCATAGAATAAGGAAAAAAAGTTTCACTTAGCCGCGATAAAAGGGGCACAGAAGAAATGCAGCTTTTTATTCTGTGTAGTATACGTGCATTGAGTGCTATTTACTTTAAAAATGTCTTTCACAAACAGAGATAAATTGGGTGTTCTACTTATTTACGGAAAATAAGGAAGAAGTGCGAAAAAGACAGATGAATTGTACACACAAAGCTTATCTGACAGATGGTGTACTTTGTACAAAAAGATTCGGCGAATATGCAAAAAATTGTTATGGGAAGTACACAATAATGCTTTGTAGAAAGCGAACGGCAAGCTTGCAACGAACGGAGAGAACGAAATAGACATTCTCGTATATGTAGTAAATATTGCACATTTTAGCTCCATAGAAACTGTCCACATTTTAGCACCACAGAATCTGCGAACGAAATAGATGTTCTGGCATCTGCAATACATAATCCGCATTTTAGCTCCAGAGAAACTGTAAGTGCCGCTAAAATGGCGTAAGTCAGGCCAGCCGTGGTCGAATCTTTGCAGAAGAGACATAAAATTCTATCGGATGTGTCTGATGCGACATAAGGACAACAGGTTCTTTCTTCAGAGAAGTCTCTTTACCAGTGAACCAACCTTTAAAAAACACGGAAAGCTGAAAGTAACAAATATGCGTTATTGTGCTGCTGAGAATCCTCGCTGGCTGACGCAGCGTAAACATGAGGAACCCTAGTGGTAGAGCGCTTCACACATAACTTGGAGAATATCGTTAGTAATTTTGCGGATCTTGCTGTGTCATGCTGGCAAAACTGGTGCCTGAGACAGGGATCCGTGTGACACTGATCTGGATGTCTTATCCGAAATTTTCTTTGAGCAGATAGAGAATTCAACTCTTGAGGGTAACGTGTTAGACCTCTTGGCAACAAGCTGCCCTGAGCTTTCGAATCAATTAACACAGGGTAGTGTGTCAGTAGTTATAAGGCTGTGATAGCATCTGTGACGACGGATCTGACAAAAAATGTTAAGAAAGGTGGGAAGAAATTTTTGATTAGCAAGGATGGCAGGATACAAATTTCAGAGTACGTGAGCAGTCAGCATCAAATATTCGGTGATGAGGTCAAAGATCTGGAAAACGAATGGAAAAAAATTCAAAGGAATCGTGCAATATGCCCTAGACAAGAATTTTCTGACTAATGTCTTAAAGGATGGCAAAGACCCACCATGGTTCAATTGCCGTGCTAAAAACCTGGTACGTAAACAAAGAGAACTTCATCTCCGATTCAAGAGAAGTAAAAACTTATCTGACAAACAAAAGCTGAACGAAGCGGAAATGACCGGAAGGAGAACAACGAGAGAAGCGGTCAATCACTTTCAAAGTAAAACTTCGTCAGCCGAGCTGAATAAAAACCCTAATAGGTTTGGGTTGTATGTAAAATCAGTAAGTGCGTCAAAATCATCTACTCATTCACTCAGCATATTGACGCCGAAATGGATGATAACAGAGAGAATGTCGAAATACTGAATTCGGTCTTCCGAAACTATTTCACCCCGGAAAATCGTAACACGGTCCCTCCTCTCAACGCCAGAATTGGAGATATTGAGATAACCGATCGCGGAATAGAAAAACAACTACGATCGCTTAGTAGTGGAAAGACGTCAGGACCAGATGAGATACCTATAAGATTCCACAAAGATTACATTTCAGTTTTTAAGAAGGGCCGTAGGACAAATCCACACAATTGTAGACCTATATCGTTGATGTCAATCTGTTGTAGACTTATCGAACATGTTTTATGCTCAAGAATTATGACGTTCTTGGAGAAGGAAAATCTCCGCTATAAAAATCTACATGGATTCCGCCAATGCGAAACTCAGCTCGCTCTGTTCCTTCATGAGATCTACAGCGCCGTAGACAATGGCGCTCAGGTTGATGCCGTTTTCCTTGACTTGAGGAAAGCATTTGACACCGTCTCGCACTGCTGCTTAGAGAAAAAAATACGAGCTTATCGAGTATCGGAATACATTTGCGACTGGAATCACGACTTCGTTGTAGACAGGACTCGACACGTCGCTCTTAACGGAACAAAGTCGACAGATGTAAAGGTAATTTCCGGAGTACCCCAAGGAATTGTGAAAGGACCGTTACTGTTTACAATATATATAAATGGTTAGTACAGAAAGCTCTCTAAGGCTGTTCGCAGACGATGCGGTTGTCTATAACAAAGTAGCAACCCAGAAGATAGTAACGATTTGAAGAATGACTTCCAGAGAATTGATGAATGGTGCAGGCTCTGGCACTAGACCCTGAACGTAAATAAATGTAATATATTGCCGATACATAGGAAAGGAAATGTAGCTACAGTATTGATGACAAACCGCTGGAAACAGTATCTACCATCGTTTAGTCTTCACGAGAGCGTTACGGAGATGCTCAACAAACTCTACTGGTAGACGTTACAAGAGAGGCTTTGTGCATCGCGGAGAGATTTACTATTCAAATTTCGAGAGAGCACTTTCTGGGAAGAGTCGGACAACATATTAGTTCATCTCCACATATGCTCGGGTAATGACCATGACGAGAAAATTCGATAAATTACAGCCAATACAGGGGCTTATCGAAAATCATTCTTGTCACGCGCTATTCGCGAGTGGAACAGTATTGGTAGGCCTAGTAAACTGTAGAAAAGGTACCCTTCGCCACACACCACTGGGTGGCTTGCGGTGTGTGATGTAGATGTAGGTGAAGCAGTTGACGGTGAACGTCTACTATTGAATCAATGGAGCCTACGCAGCTAGTCCTTTGCTGAAGAGACTTTAACAAGAGGTAGTTTCTTACAGAAATATTCTGGGCCCAGTAGAAAGAGAACCAGACGAAATACAGTACACATATCAATGTTGTACCCTAATGGTGGGTGCCAGCTCAGTATCTGCTGGTGGCTAGGGAAGCGCTACATCAACTCCTTCCTGATCACTGGAAGGGACGGGAATGCAGTATTAGTTGGTCTATACGTTCGCCTGATTTGACTCCACTGCATTTTCTTCCTCCAGTCTGTCCAAAAATCCTTGCATTTTTGTTTACTTCATATTATTTAACACTATTTATATGTCAATTTCTAGCTTCAAAAATACGTTCTGTTTGTCAAGTTGCCGGCCGGTGTGGCCGAGCGGTTCTAGGCGCTTCAGTTCGGAACCGTGCTGCTGCTACGGTCGCAGGTTCGAATCCTGCCTCGGGCATGGATTTGTGTGATGTCCTTAGGTTAGTTAGGTTTAAGTAGTTCTAAGTCTAGGGGACTGATGACCTCAGATGTTTAGTGCTTAAAGCCATTTTGTTTGTCAAGTTTACTTTTGTCCAAACTATGGTAGCGAGTAATTGTTACCAAATTTGACTAGTAGATGCCACACTCTTTGCCTTCCACTTGGAGTACTGATCCACCCACAGGTAGCCAGCTAAATGTGGTTAATACCAAATTTTAAATTACATTTTTAACAACTGTTTCAAATTCTGACGTGTTGGCGCTAGTCTCGTGATCTCCGACCGACGGTCGTTCAGTTTTCTTTCCTGACGTTTCACCAGCATGAATGGTTAGTATTGTCAAAAATTCAGTCTCCACTAAACATCTGTCGGCCGGAGTTCCCGGCACGAGCGGCAACAGGCAACATGTCAAGAAGTGCCCGCGAAAGCTTCAAAAAATGTGTATTAAGACTTTGTAATTAGGCTCAAGCTGAAGCCTCACATCAGTTCTGCATAAAATATTACGTACAGATATATAACAAGTTGTAAATGTTATAAAATTTCCAGAAACTGCTTATCGTGAAAGTGGTTCAACTAACATGTTTGTGATCCCTTGTAACAGTAGCATAAATGACTATAGCTCCACGCGAATTAGCAAAGTTGATACCGATATCTCTGTAATCAATGAGATGACACGTCTTTTGGTAAGGACTTTATTATCATTAGTGTAGGTTAAAGCAGAATCGAGATATTTTGAACGGTTCCGGGAATATTTGAGATGGGCAGCTTAGCTAAAACATCTTATAAACTCTGTAGCTAGTTGTCAACGTCGACAACTAGATCAGAAAATATAAATAATTACAGTATCTCAGAGGAGTAGCACTTACCTCACATGGTTAACCGACTGTTTAATTTTCGTGAGACAAACCGTCGTTCTACCCTCGCAATAATGATCTCGATAATAGCCATCGCCGTGTCATGGTGGAAACACGTGTCCCGGAAATTACGTTCTTTTTTCCAGGAAAACACTTGGAAAACAAATCTCCAGCAGACGGCAACAAGTTATCTGTTGGAAGCCTGGCTATCTCGGACCCCTGACACTGATACAGGCACAGACTTGACAGCAACAACACGCATGTTTGTCCGGGATACAGACAAATGATACTAACGTAAGACTCGGAGCAAATAAGCAAGGACTCCTTTCCGTTGTCCGCACTCGCAGCTACAATTTTTGCCTGTAAACTAGAATTGTAATAGATGTACACAAAACACCGAAGAAGTTCAAACCTAAAATATTAGATCATGCGATACGTACAAAGCAATATGTGGTTTTAAAGCTACATAGGCCGCAATCGCTCATGTAAATGACACACTTAAAAATACCGGATGTCTGTTGGTACGTAATGACGCAGACGAAGTTTGCTCATTTTTTGATATCGATCCTTTCCGGCAAAATACTCACAAGCTAGGTGAACACGGTCAGCCAAAGTGATAGTGCTCGATGTGAAAGTAATCCACTCGAATTCTGGCGAAGCGGGAAATTTTCAGATTCAGAATTTTGCTGACAATGAAAGAAACTGGGGGTTTACGGTTACTGATCTCCGGACTGTGCAACGAAGACCTGATTTATGCCTCTAAACTCTCAGCCGTCTTATATGCGATCTCGGCAAGTGACATATTCTTAGATAGTGACTCAAAGATGGGGACGTTAAGCTCTGCGATAGATTTGGTGCAGTCGGGAGAATTAGACCATATTTGAGCACTAGGACTCAGCCTATTTTTTTCTTTCGTTTCCACAATTACACTGTAGTCCAGAAACATTCATCTTCCTCAGCTCGGGTGAAAACAACGAAATATCAGTTTTCGTAGTAAGCGACTAAGGGAACAATGTGAAATATTCCGCGTGCACAATTCGTTCTATAACTAATACAGATGAAAGGAAGGAAGATGAAAGTTTAACGTCCCGTCGACATGGAGATTATTAGATACGGAGCACAAGCCCGTGTAGAAAAGATGGGGAGGGAAATAGGCCGTGCCCTTTCAAAGGAACTATCCCGGCGTTTGCCTCAACCGATTTAGGGCACTCAAAGGAAACCTAAAGCTTGATGGCTGCACGCGGATCTGAACCGTCCTCCCGCATGCGAGTCCGGTGTGCTAACAATTGCGCCACCTCGCTCGGTAATTAGCACAGATGTTCGTGCGAAGTATAGCGATAGGTTTTCTTGGACGTGGCAACATGTTCTTACAGAAACTTTGTCCACAAAACGCTTGTTTAAAGATCAGTGAAGTATAAGTAGGGACACTATTTAATCCAGTCCATAACTGTTTTCTCAGTCATGAAATCACTCCAGTACAGCTGGTTCAATATAAGTGGATTCTCCGTCATTCATTAGCTCATGCAGAGTCTTCTGACATAAGTACGAAGTGTGATTAAGGCACTGGTATCGCATTCTGGAGGAGCAGTGTTCAGATCCCCGTCCGGTAAGTCACATTTAAGTTCTCGTGCATCTCCTATATCGATTAAGACGCACCTCAACATGGTTCTGTGACCTAATCGTCGGCGAAGCTTTAGACCTAAAGGCAAAAGTATTTTTTTTTATCGAGTTGACTGATTTTCATTCACAGTTAGTGGATTCTCAGCCGTGTCCATGAGAAACGGAAACACGTAGCAATGTGTGACAGACAGTTTCCTGTATAAGCATTAAATATTCCTGTAGATAATATTTATTCCTCAAACCCACACACTCGCAGCGGAACACCACGCTCTGTACTATGATTCACCAACTCATAAGATGCCCACAGTGTAGTGACTTCATATCATACTTGATGCGATACGGCAACAAGCATTTACTGCTAGTGTCTGGTTTAAAAATTCGTTGAAGAGCTTAAGGAAATTATTTTCAGAAATCGCCTGATTGCTATTTCACTTCTGCAACTTCGTTATAAGAAATCAAAGGGCAACATTTTCACTTTATATTACCGAATGGACACTGCATTTGTAGTGCAGTTGTAAGCTGTCGTCGCATTTGCTGAGTTCGTAATAAAGGGTACGTAAAAACTGTCCGTTTCAAGTATCCACACGATTTATAGCTTTCTGTGTTACCTGAGGTGTGAATTGTTTTGCTTCGTGCCTTTCTGCGTAACTGCAACACTACAGGAAAATGCACATGTGTCATGGTTTTACGTAGAAATGTCAAACTTGCACAGGGTACTGACAGGACACAGCACAGGTAATAAATCGAAGCACACTGCTGTGGACGTCTTAGGGGCCAAGAACTGAAAAAAGACTGGTCCATAATAGTTAAAATCGTACTGTTTTTGTAAACACTGAAGATATGTTGGGATTGTCCGGCGAACACAGTTTCAGCAAATAACTGATGTTTAGCTAGACCTTATTGTGGACCTAGTGGAAGCAGCATTGTCCTTTCCAAGAATTTTCCAGTAAGTTGGGCGTAAGGTGTCAGCTGTGTAAAACTATAGGTATCAGCAGTACAAGGAACGTGCACACGTTCGCTGTCCTCATTCCCAACACATATTCTCGCTTCTGTATCGTTCTCTCATACTTTCTGTGTCTCTCTCCTACTTCCCTCTGTACCGATTGGTTGCTCCATCATATAAACCACTCCTGGTAATAAGCAGCTTAGAAGTTCAGAATTCTTAGACAACGTCTAGGATGTAACCTTCTTACAAACGTTCTATTGACAAGCCGTGTTCAATATTCATGCATTAATACTCTTGCAGCATACGATAAGATAAGGCTGGCCTCGACCCGAAGGCTGGTTTGTACCCTGCAGCGCTGACAGCGCATTTTGCTATTGGAGATGGTACGCCCTTGCCTTCTCCGACTTTGACTTTGACTTAGTTAACCAGCCCATTGTGGAAGATCTGCTGCTTAACGTGGACTCCGCATCACACTGCGGCTTGGCATCATCCAGCATACACAAATCACTGTCAGAGGCTCAAGCACTGCCAACGATTAAGGGTTGCAACACATACTTTTATTTCTGTAATCTCATACTAACCAATTACATCACTAGAAGATACACATTAGTTTTGTCGTGAAGGAGTAATAAGTGTAAGCATCTGTAAATTTTTCTTAAAATATGTAGCACAATATTTAATAGATAATCTTGGAACGCCAAGGTATAGTCACAATTAAATGATCGTTGTCCATACAGCGTCATCTCTCTAAAGAGGATAAACAAAATAGTGGCGCAGGTCAGCGGATTTCGTCAACGGGCGAATAACGCGGAGATTTGAGTACTTTACTCCCTGCACTTATCTCTCCTTCCACCATGGAAATCCGGCCGGAGCAAACGGAGGGGGCAGTCCTTTGATTGGACTATACAGGAGTTCGTTAGGGGGCCCGATTAACGTCCGAATAAATCGGAGCTTTCTAATAGTGTGTTTCTGTTGATTATCTGCGGTGCTCTTATAGGAGGCGACGAGGAAACGAACGAGGCGGTCATCTGACGAAAGATAGCGGACGAATATCGATAGATATGTTCTAAAATACTTTGCGTGTCCTACAGTGAAGTTGAAGCTTCTACACGTTCATGGATTCTTCTAGGATAAGTGTTTTATATCTGCAACCGAAAAACGTATATTTTTTTAGGTATGACCAAGCCGGAGATCGGATGTGTGGCATTTTTTTGAACGAGAAGAGGACCAAATACAAATTAGGCCTATCTTGCGCCGCAGTCCCACGACACTGGTGGAGGCACGTCTAATCTCCACAATCACTTACAAATATGTCACGAACATTATTGTAATGATGACGGGCAAAAAAATTACGAAGTCTTGAGGTACGGAAGGGAAAGAATGCACTTGATCATTTCTGAAGATAATTTTACGTAAATGAATTGAAAAAACTTACGTGGGTCTGCGGAGGAATTATGCAGTAAAAATGAATGTAAAATCCACTCGGAATTTATGCTCTGCTTAGCAATAAACCGCTTCAACAAGATGGGAGATACTCGATTAATTGTGTATTGTCCTTCCGAATATTGAGAGGAAGTACAATGAAATCAGAGTCCGTGCAGGTAAGGCGTATTATCACATTCGACGTTCACTTGATGTATTCTGCTCGGAAAGTAGTGTCATAGTGTTTTTATTAATGTGTAATTTCTTTATGTCTGCAATGGTTGTTATTAATGAACGAATGTACTAATTTATGGGAAATACATAGACAGCAGTCGAAAAGTCTCATTCTGGAACCACGAAACATGATTGACACATGGATCTCAGTGGTTATTAAGGTCATGATACAACTCCCTTGGTACTGTGTGAGTCCATAGCGACCTTTCGTCAAATTGAAAGTACATCATGAGTGTCTTTAGCGTATCTAAATGTATCTAAAGTGAAACAGATGCCTAGCTCTATAGGTGAGATTCGAGGAACGACGCTGCCTCGAGAAACAGAGGCAGGCTGTCTGAAATCCCCTCGCACCATATTCAACCGGAACAACTCCGAGGCTCCGACTGAAATGGTGCGAGAGTTCCGCCCCCGGAAAAACCGCTCTGTGACCACAACTATAAAAAAAGTACGTTTATGAAACACGACAAGGAAATGCTTTGCCATTACACATGCAATAAGGACACTATTCACAGACACCTAATAATCTAAAATTTATCCTATGCGTTCTGACATTATTTTAGCGCACTAATCCCTTTCAAAACACCTAAATCTTCCAAGGATATGCGTTTTCCTAGTGTCGATACAAGTGATACTTGGCTGTATGAGCCCACTTATCAGTATCATGTTGCACTCCCTCTGGCCTGAATGAATGCACTGATCCGGTTGGGAATGGTGTAATAAACCCTTCGTATCCTCTCTTGTGAAGCTGGCCCACAATACCTGCAGCTGGTCTTTGATATCCTAGGTACTGGCATCGGGACGAAACTGACGTCCGAGCTGTTCCCACACATGTTCTATCGGGGTCAGGTCTCGGTGTCTTGCTAGCAGGGATACATCACCTTCAAGCAGATGATTTATAGAGACGTGTCAAATGTGTAGATGAGCATTGTCCTGTTGAAAAATGCCACCAAGGTACTATGGCATGAGAAGCAGCACACAGCGACACAGGATGTCCGTGAGGTACCAGTGTGCCCTGAGAGTTCCCTCAGCATTGCTAACCGTGACCTGAAAACATATTCTATGACTCCCTACATCATGATATCATGACTAACGCAGCTCTTCCTCACCAAACATTGGAAGAACGGGACCTCTCCCCAGGTCGCCACCGTACTCGATAACAAGGTCATTCGGGGTAGTGCATAATCGTGATTAATCGCTGAAAACAATGCGACGCCATTAATCTACAGCTACATCTACATGGATACTCTGCAAATCACATTCATGTGCGGGGCAGAGAGTTCATCAAAGCACCTTCACAATTCTTATTGTTCCAATCTCGAATAGCTCTCGGAAAGAACGAACACCTATATCTTTCAATACGAGCTCTAATTTATCATGGTGATCGTTTCCTCCTATGTAGGTCGGTGTCAACAAAATATTTTCGCTTTCGTAGACAAAGTTGGTGATTGTAATTTCATGAGAAGCTTCCGCCGCAACGAAAAAGGCCTTTGCTTTAATGGTGTCCATACCAAAACCTGTATCATTTCAGTGACACTCTCCCCTATTTCGCGATAATGAAAAACGTGCTGCCCTCCTTTGACCTTTTTCGCTGTACTTCGTCAATCCTATCTGATAAGGATCCCACACCACGCAGCAGTATTCTAAAAGAGGACCCACGAGTGTAGTGTAGGCAGTCTCCTTAGTAGATTGTTACATTTTCTAAGTGTCCTGCCAATACAACGCAGTCTTTCATTAGCATTCCCCACAACATTTTCTATGTGTTCTTTCCAATTTAAGTTGTTCGTAATTGTAATTCTTAGGTATTTAGTTGAATTTACGGCCTTTGCATTTGATTGACTTAGCATGTAACCGAAGTTTAACGGATTCCTTTTAGCACTCATGTGGATGATACACTTTTCGTTATTTAGGATCAATTGCCAATTTTCGTACCATACAGATATCTTTTCTAAATCTTTTGCAATTTGTTTTGATCTTCTGATGACTTAATTAGTCGATAAACGACAGCGTCAACTGCAAACAACCTAAGAGGGCTGCTGAGATTGTCTCCAATATCATTTATATAGATAAGAAACAGCAAAGGGCGTATAACACTATCTTGGGGAACGCCAGAAATCACTTCTGTTATACTCGGTGACTTTCCGTCAATTACTACGAACTGTGACCTCTCTGACAGGAAATCACGAATCCAGTCACATAACTGAGAGTATATTCCATAAGCACACAATTTCACTACAAGCCGCTTGTGTGGTGCAGTGTCAAAAGCCTTCCGGAAATCCAGAAATACGGAATCCCTTGTCAATAGCACCCAACGCTTCGTGCGAGCAAAGAGCTAGTTGTATTTCACAAGAACGATGTTTTATACACCCGTGTTGACTGTGTGTCAACAGACCGTTTTCTTCTAGGTAATTCATAATGTTCGAACACAATATACGTACGTTCTAAAAACCTGCTGCACATCGACGTTAATAGTATGGGCCTGTAATTCAGTAGATTACCCCTACTACCTTTCTTGAATATTGGTGAGACCTGTGCAACTTTCCAGTCTTTTGGTACGGATCTTTCGTCGTGCGAACGGTTGCATATGATTGTTAAGTATGGAGCTATTGCATCTGCGTACTCTGAAAGGAACCTAATTGGTATACAGTCTGGATCAGAAGACTTGCTTTTATTAAGTGATTTAATTTGCTTCACTACTTCGAGGATATTTACTTCGACGTTACTCATCAACAAACCATCCTTCCCAGTCACGGCACCATTCAATGGCAGCCGTCTGTGTTGTGGTGTTATCGGCAGCTTCCATGTGTGGCGGTAATTCTCCAGTCCGCTTGCTCATAACCTCTCACCAACAGTGTGGTGTGATGCAGAAAGTTTCAGGGAGCCCGTTACTTGTTCTCGTATGGCAGGTGCAGGGATGATATGTTTAAGACATGGTTGGTGCACAACACTGCAGTCCTCCCTGTGGTCCGGAAAAACCATGACGACGAGTACGCCAACTCCGCGTTCCCATGCTGACCAACAGTGGGATACTGTCACATCTGAATGCCCCATAAATCTGGATAGTGCACGATTCGACCAGCCGGCCAAATGAAGAGCCACAATTAGGCCCCTTTCAAACTCTGTCCGGTACTAATAACGGTCTCTCATACTAGTACGCTGCATTTCCATGTCTTCCACAGTGATCACGCAACATCTGGCGCTGTTCATGACCAATGTATACTTACCACGCCTAGTTACAGCAGTGAACATGGACAGCACTAACGCACTTTGGTGGCAGTTCTACCTCTCACAGAGAATTGCAACTCTTATTCATTTACATACCGGCCGATGGTATGCACATGTATGAAGTCACATTGACATCCAACCTTGTCTTGTAGGTGTTTCACTTTTTTTGGCAACCAGGGTACAATACTATTCCAACAGTTATTACTGTACCAGCGCGATACCATTCATTAGAAATCTTCCAAACAATACAAGGCTCTGGTTAACTGAATAGCATTAACGCAGTGTCTACCTGCTTTCCAACTCTCGTTCATGAAAACACTGGTATGATTATATGTACATGCACGATTGGCTTTTCAGTTTCACTAGCTATAAAATTACATGCTCCACAGACGCAGAGCCGTATTGTCCCTTCAACACTCGCGAAAACATGGAGCTCGTTTTCAATTCACCCTCGTGAGTCCTCTGCGAGGAACGGTACTAGAAACTTTAGCTGTCTTTATTCCTCTAGAAAAACCGAGTGCGTAATCTAGACTCCTAGAATTAACGTGGCGTTGTTGCTGTATAAATAAATAATTTTTAAATAAGCGCGAGGATGACTGATTTTGTATTAGCCATAAATTATTACTTTTCGGAAGAGTTAGTTAGAGCCATCAGTGAAAGACAGATGTGATGTGGACGTGGCAATCAGGGGGGAATCATTTGCACATTTGGTTATATTTTACCATAGTTCTCATGACGCAGTCTATATGCTAACTTCCGGGCAGATCACTGATTAACACTAGAAAATACGTAGGCACCGAGGTTACAAAGGCAATCCAAAAAAATCATATACAGTTATTTTACTCGATTACTCAGCCGTATTTTGAATACGTTCTTATTACTTCTCTAAAAGGAGTAATACAGCCATAATAGGCCAAGAGGTATTAAGACGAGCAACCTTGACGCTCAGTGTGGATCTTACATTACGTGAGTGGCAATAGGAAGAGCCAGCGCCCGGACATTCTTACCATGCTCTGAAGGGAGTATTCTGTACTAGTTCTGAGTCCGAGGGTTTTCGAAACAATTCGGTATCCAACTTTTGGCACAGGCATATCCCAAAAACAGAACATGTGAAGATATATAACGATACTGGTGTAGCTTGTACCAAGGTAGACTTCTCCATAAAAATGGAAAAATTCTTAACGCATTTTTAAAGGATTCCATTATCTGTACACATATAGACATTTAAGCAAATTAATATTTTGTTTTTTTCACTCATAGAGGGAAATGATTATTCCTCGCAAATAGTTATCACTCTTCCGATTGATTTATATGAATCGCCAAATTCTTCGCCCATTGTGCTTCTTTCTCAATCACTGTATTAATAATTAGTGTATGTACGAGTATGCTGAAGGAAAGAAAGATCACATTGAGCTTCTTTTGTGGAGATTTTACACACCTGAAAGTGTGACAACTAGTAACGTTCTATGGATGTTTTCTTGCTTCATTGGACTAACTTAATCTGCAATTTCATGGAGTGTGTAGAGTCCAAAACATGCAACTTGACCAACTAGCAATGAGAAACAACAGGACTTTTGGACCTTCATTCTGGAAATAGGCCTTTTGATTTATATTGTCGAGAGCTGTTTTAATTGGCGCTACCGATCACTTTGTGTTAGATGTCCTACCACTACTGACCTGTCAAATACGTTAGAGATTAAACCCTGCGAATATGTATACTCCGAATGACGTATGTTTCGTTTTACTGGTGGTTACAGAAGATTCCTATGAAAAAACTTAATTTCTGCAAGATATAACAAAACATATTACAAATATAGGATTTACCTGTTTACTAGTAGTTAGGTGTCAGAATATTTTCTGTAGCTGCACATTTATTTACTAATTCATTGTATTGAACCAAGATTAACAAATGAAAGTATAGTAGTACCAATCAAACTTTTACAAAAAAAATAGTAAATAAAAATGTCTTCTGATCTTTTCTAAAGCTACGTAAAATTCATAAGAATTGCTGTCTGATTTATCTAGCATCGCTGCTTATTTCACAGATAAGCTCTTTCGTGCCGTACTTCGATGCAGCTTCCTGCACGATAGCTCCTAAAATAAAATATTGAGTCTAATGATGATCGTTTGGGCCTTTAGGCATATTTTAGAGATCCTTTTCTCTGCTATGATTCGACGAACAAATCTGTTTCATTCCGTAAGTAACTATCAATTTCCAACATTGCAACCCTCAAGGAAGACTCACACAGCCCAATTTCTTGTAAGGCAACTCATTTAGGCCGTAGTAACACTAGCTATCTTCACGAGCCATGTTTCAACTTTTCCACAACACTTCCCTAACAAGAACGGACAGATAAACGAGTATCAGTCTCTTTCCCGACGGAAGGCAATAGCTTGGGAAGTCCTCTGAGTCAGCTATCTCGTTGTGCGCCTCTAGGTTTTCTTTAAGGAAATTCTGAAAACGATCTCCTAAAGTAGATAACGCTACTTTTCGTCTCGCTTGTGACCCGGTTGACAGCTAAATACGTTGAAATGCATAGGGGAAAAAATATGAATGGATCCGTTTCTACCAGCAAGGGTACAGAAATTGAGCAGAGGTAGAGGCGTGATATGCCTCATACGTTAGGCAGAGGCTGTTCACGCGCGATACTTGATCTTAATTTTCTGAATTTTCTGGAAACGTTGTAAGATTAGACGTTGTTATGAAGTTCCCGAGTGGAATTAATAGAAATATCTATAAATTAATATAAGAGATTAGTTTGGATGCCAACCGCAGACTTCAACTTCATAGACGTCACCAAAAACCAAAACTTCCGTCTGCGGTGTCATTACGGGTAAGTAAATGAGATATAATTGCAGTTTATATGAAATTGCCTGAAAATGAGCCTCAATTAATGACGTAGAATCGCAAATCCACAACTCCCGTGGATACACACTTATTTTGTCTTTATTGGTTGTCCAGGATTACTGGTCCACAGATCCATTTCTATGTTTGTGATGATCTTGACTTCATAAATAACCAACAAAAAAGCTGAGTTATGTTTGTTTATTAATGTTCAGTACAAAAACAGTGCATCAGTACATTGTATCAGCGTTTCAAAACCAATGCAGCGCCACAATGAAAACAAGCACATGTGTAACTGTGAGGGAGTCATGATTATCGCCAAGAGCTGCTGATAAAATTTCTTTAATGATCCACCAGTTTCGATGTACAGACCATCATCAGGTTCATAAAAAACATTTATAACATCATACTAACGGATATATGATCAATAGCAGTACGTAACAAAATCCATGACTTCGTCACTGGTGACACATCGTAACAGAATTATATCGTCAGTCATAAAATGTTCGAACAGTGCACCCATTCGTGCTGTATCAACAGTCAGCATTAACACTAAAGGTAAAGGCATTCTACATATTGACACTTTTATATCGCCTAATATGTTGTACATGTTTTTATGAACTTGTTGGTGGTCCGTGGACAGAAACTGGTTGTTAAATACAGAAATTTTACTAGCAGCTCTTGCAGCAGATCATGTCGTTTTTCAAATATTTACAACCTGTGGAGCATCACCATCTTAAAAAAATATCTGGAACTGTCAGAGCTCCTGCTTGTTACACCCGTAGTCTACCCTGCTGAGCTACAACTGTCGACAGCGTGCTAAGACTCTGACAACAACCCCATGACAATCCACAACTGCCTTCTTTCAGCTGAGACCGATGCTTTTATATTTGTGGCTTGAGGTGTCATTCTCATGGCGTCTAGCAAGCTCTATGACCTTTCTTATAAATCAGTTTGCGTTTGTTATAACTTTAAACTATACACACGGCCAATTACAAAGATAATTCATTGCACTCAAAGGACATTGGCATTCCTTCACAAATTGCCAGTTCTGTTCACATATGAAACTCGTTTATAATATACTGCTTGAATCGGGTTGAAAGAGAGTGTAAGAGCTAAACAGTAAAAATACACAAAAATAAAATTCGCTAGAAAAATATCAAAATAAAAATTGTACGGAATATTACTGTTACGTATATCAAACGATTCCGTTTGATCAGAGGATTACGACACCGAAACTCGATTTTGTCTAGACAAAGTATTATTAGAGATATCGATGTACTTTCATTAATATTTTAATTAATTAATAGTAATTAAAACATCGACTTGTAAGAAAAAGTGGTTATCACAATCTAGGTATTGTGAGATGCTTCGACTGAAATACCTTAGTTGATTCAAAGGGCTTTTCTAAAAAGAAGTATAAAAATTAATTAGTGTAGTATTCTCATATCAGGCTTTGCAGAATTAGTTGTTGGAAGCTATACCCAACAAAACGTATTATGCCACTGTGAATAAGAGGTGAGTCTGACTTCCAGTACATGTAAGTACTAATTTCTAAAAGAGAAACTAAGTACAACAAAATGAATTGCACAAAGCAAGTCGACAAAGTAAATAAAAGAAAAAAGACCGATATCGAAAGCGTCGGATAATTTCAAGCAATTTTAAGTTAGCTTACATCAGCACCAAATTCTGCCATGTAAAATTTTAAGTTACAGGTTACAAAGAAATTTTCTCCTGAAGTAATTGACTTCGAATAGATCGACTGGTCGCAATCTATATCGGATTTATGAAAGGAGCAGTGAGTGAAATAGAATGACATCAAAACCACCATGTGATTAATACCCACCAGTTTGCTAAAATATTGCTGCTGAACTGTTTCCATTGGCTCAGTGGTTAGCACATTGAATTTTCAGTTGTGACTATGACAGTTCAATACCCATCTTGCAATCTTGGTTTAGATTTTCTGCGATTTTTCTAAATCGCTCCAGGAAAATAACGGGATGGTTCCTCTAAAAAGGCCATGGCCTGTTTTCATCCTCATCTTTCCGTAATCTGAGTTTGGGCTCCGACTGTAATCAGTGTGCTGTAGACGTGACGCTAAACGCTGATCTTCTTTCCTTCCCGTTTTTTTCCATTACTGGATGCGAGAGCCTCCTGAATACAGTTGAGTAAAATTATTGATTGTTTTACAGGATGATGTGTACTGTATGCAGTAAATATAGGAGTCAAAAATGTTTTAGCTTACATTTCATGACTAAAACCGAAACGCGAAAAAGTTTAGGTAAGTTGCATGACGGAACATGAGGTTCCGCTCTCCCTGTACATGCGAGAAGTTGACAATGTGAAATTCGCTATTGGAATTTTATAACTACTTTCAGAAATCTGTTCTTGAACATTTACAGATCATCACTTGTTAACTATTTACAAAAAAACATGACAAACAGCTGTTCTTTAAATCATTATTTTTTGTACTTTACCAATATAATCTGCTATCGAGTACCGGACATTAGTTGAACATAATTCTTTATTCGGACAGGACGTTAAAAATCTGTTGTCTTTTCCATTAAAATAACTAATTATTACATAGTTGCCGGCCGCGGTGGTCTAGCGGTTCTAGGCGCTCAGTCCGGAGCCGCGCGACTGCTACGGTCGCAGGTTCGAATCCTGCCTCGGGCATGGATGTATGTGATGTCCTTAGGTTAGTTAGGTTTAAGTAGTTCTAAGTTCTAGGGGACTGATGACCATCGATGTTGAGTCCCATAGTGCTCAGAGCCATTTGAACCATATTACATAGTTATTTGTCTTTTCCACGCCAGTCAAACTTCCTCTGAGTATTCTCATAGCACATACGCTCCACGTTCTCAATTATTCCAACCTGATGCCGAGTTCACACAATTGTGCATACTCAGCATTGTATAACCGCAACAATGTCTTTTCAGTCTTTCAAGTATCAAAGCCTGCTACTCGTATAACCTCATTTTCTTCCCATTTCTTATCCACACATGCACTTGTAGATCTGGAAATCACTGTTGTGCATGTGGCAGAGGGGATTCTAGTATACAATAAGGTTTCCTCCTGATTCAATCACTGATGAAATAAGAAGACAATGTATGTTTAAATTCCTCAGTTACAGCTTCGTTAGTCTTACTTTATATTAACAGTCACTACGGTGGAGATGTGTGGACGGATTAAGATTCATGAATTCTGATATCAAAATCGCTTATTAAAATTTTCAAAGTGGTTGTCATTCGATATTAACTGCCTTTCTTTGAGTATCTGACAGTACAGAGTTTTCAGCGCCTCTGTTACACTTCCACGCCAGTTAAACTTCCTCTAACTATTCTCACAGCCCATCTTCCTATACGCCCCACGTTCTCAGTTATACCAACCTGATACCGAGCTAACTCACTTGAGCATAGTGCAACAATGGGCGTAAGCGTGTTTTATAAACAATACCTTTTATAAACCAACTGCGGTATTCATTATCCTGGCTGCGAATCGAAGCCTAGAATTTGATTTACCTTCAACCAGATCTATGTGATCCATTCCACTATATCTCAACACGCATTATCATGGACTTAACTCACGTTACTGATTCGTTAATTATACATTGCGACTATTGTTGACAAAAATATTCAAACAGAGCATGTTTGTGATTACAACGGCAGCTTACAAAACTTCAGAGTGAGAATTGTTGAGCCGGCCCTGGTGACCGAGTGGTTCTAGGCACTTCAGTCCGGAACCGCGCTGCTGCTACGGTAGCAGGTTCGAATCCTGCCTCGGGCATGGATGTGTGTGATGTTCTTAGGTTAGTTAGGTTTAAGTAGTTCTAAGTTCTAGGGGACTGGTGACCTCAGATGTTAAGTCCCATAATGCTCAGAGCCATTTGAACCATGTTTTTTAGAATTGATTTTGTTTACAATTATATATATATATATATATATATATATATATATATATATATATATATATATATAGTGATTGGCGCTCTTGTCCATTGCCTCCTCTTGACTGCATTGTCTAGAGAGTATCGAAATTGTGGTAACCAACGTTTCCGGCACTTGCTCTTAGTTTGCTGGGCCTATGTCTGTATGCGCCACCTTTAAAATTATGTTTTTGGAAGCAGTGTGAAAGTCTAAGTGACAACAGAGATGCTACCAAATACACCGCTGTCCTTCCAGCCAAGCAGTTCACTTGGTCGGACTGTACTGGTTCACTCCAAGAAGCACAAACTCTCGTCGTTTTCCTCTAGTCGATAACACCGCACGAGCGATCCGGAGCTTACTGCTCTTTCCAGCTGATCGAAACTTGCTGCCATCGCTCAGAACAAGATTCGCACTAGTGGTCTTGCACCAATTTTACAAAAGCTTGACGTTTTTGTGAGAACCGTGAAGAATGTGTCAATAACAACTTCTTATAACTTTTTTTGTGTGGGGAATTGTAGCTGTACATTTGTTAAAAGTCATTTTCAGGTTTCCCACCTTAGCTGTTTTTGATAAGTATTCATTTTATTACGTTTTGCACAATTGGTCATTTCCAAGCGCAGTAGATGTCAGTCGAATAATTGTACAATATATTGACACTGCGTTTGAAGATAGCCTGTAAAGCCTAAATTGGTCAACCGTGCAATATGTGATAAAGTAAATACGTATCAAAAACAGACGCAGTGGAAAACTTCAAAATGTTTGGTAAATTTTTACAAGCCTGTGATAGCAAAGTAATTTGTTTGGATCCAAATATTACTGGTTTGGGATTTACAAGCATTTATGCATGTTACAAAGTAACTTGCTCATTAAGGAGCTAAATAGACTCAGCATTATGTCTACGCCTTTTTTATACATATGGATACTATATAGCTTCTAAATGGACGAGATAGTTTGAAACACGGTAGATCTGAAGATGAATTGTTTCTAGTATTTGAAAATACGAAAAGATCAAAGAGTTAAATAAAATTTGAAATGTTATGAGCGTTTGCATTTTCTTAACACAGCACTTGAATAATAGGCACAAATTTCTAGAACGTTCTAGAGGTTTGCTGGACATCTTGGCGGAAGATATGTTACAGTTTGTCTACCGTGTTTATAATGGGGCAACTCTTCTGATACTCGCAGGGTATCTAGCGAGCTCTACACGATCAGTAGGGTATTGGAATAACGTTTCCATCTATTGACGAAGTGTGAAGCTCGCTACTGAAAGAAGCCTCTGTGAGAAGCGCCACTAGTTACAATAACGGAAGACGCGTGTGAGCTAATAACGATTATACAGTATGTAACAAAAAGGTCTGGCCAAACTTTGAGAAAATTTTAACACATAGAGGAAGAAAATATGTTATACATGGACACGGGTCCGGAAACGTTTTATGTCCATGTAAGACCTCATTTCCTACTTCCCTTCACAATCAAATTAATCATGGGAAACACGTAAACAGAATCTAACAGCAATAAATGATCAAAATATCCTCTTGGATACGTTTGGTCAGAATTTACAGTAAACTGTAGTTCCTAGATTCATCCTCAGCGTTTGCTCTTCCAATTGAACGAAGGCAATGGTGACATGTGACTCAATTCACTAACTTTGTTGACACTGTAGGCTTCTAAATACTAGACAGACAGACGCATAGATACAGATGGACCAATTTCTTGGCCTGCACGCTCTCCCGACTAAACACACTAGACTTTTATTTGTTGCGGGCATTTGAAAGCTTTTGTGTATGGATCTCGTGAAAGGTGTCTGTTCATCTAACCATCCTTCATTTCGACTGCGTATTCTGCATATCGATTATGGGAGAGTGTTCTGATATATTCCTCGACTGCTCCCTGGTCGATTTCGATATCGCTCAGATATATGGGAAGTATTTAGGTTTCACTAGCGATCTTTGGAGTGAGTATCTCATCCAGTGAACGCCTAGGGCTTGGTGGGGCCAAGTGAGTACATTGTATTTGAAGGAAGGAAGGGAGGTAGTTGCAAGGTGGCAGTGGTAAAGAGGCAATTACGTATATGGACGCAGCTATAGTGAGGCAGTTAGTCTGTTATTGTCACATTTGCCGAGTTGTAAGTGGGCTTGCCGTGTAGTACAGTGTATGTTATTATGATTTAGTCGGCGCTGAGCAGCTTTAAACTTGAACTGCGTGTTAGTGTGAGTTGGTGTGAGCAGGCAGTGCTTTAGCCGGAAAAGGCCGACTGACAGTTGTTTGTATCAGACAAGCTGTGCGTGATATTGGCATTGGTACTGAGCGTGGCTGAGAGAGTTTTAAGAGAGCAAGCTATGTTTTCTGAATTAATTTTGACAAGCACATGGTAGTCCTCTGTGTATTATGCTCAGCGATCCGAGGTAAGATTTTACTGCTTTCCTTTTCTTACAGCCTGACAGCGCGACTGGTTAGGTTTTCTGATGAACCACGTAGCAGAGTGAGAATTAGGCGAATCTCAACATTCAGCACTGGTAATGTTTGCCCCCAACATTTAGACCTCGATCGGGTGTTAGTAAAGCGTTTTCATTCACCAAACAGATTGGGAGTATTCGTGTATTTTCTTAAAATTCCCGATAAAGGAATCGAGCTAAATGCAACTGCATTAAGTGTAGCAGACGCTACGTTTTGTATTAATTTATGCGAGGGTTTGTTGTAGTAATTATTCTAATAAACCAGAAGCCTACTTGAATTCTCTAATTTCTTAACCCTGGGCAGACTAATTCTCCCATCTCACTATTTGTCTACAGTAATAATCAATAAATATTTTGTGATTAATGTTAGTGTGGTTTACTAACTTTTACTGCCTCAGTACGACGCCTATGAGGAGCCACAAACGGTCAGTTTCGTAAAAATAAGGTAACTAACGCTGCCGAACGGCGAAGCTGCACCTGCCGAGTTCCTATCTATTTTCTTCAGGTGGT